>NW_019646760.1:16844-20031 GCF_002806865.2 Cucurbita pepo subsp. pepo
AGTAATCAATGTTTTCCATCTTATTAAGCCATCTATTTTTAACTTAATCGTCATGTTTGGATTAAATTATTGTCACCAATTGAATGGGATTTAATTAATTTAAACTTTCTATACTATTATCCGCCTTTTTGGCACATTAAATACATGGACTCAATTATGTGGCCTAGACGATATGTATGACGTACTAGGGAGCCTTAGTCTATGATTTATTTTTTCTTAATCCTTAAGCTACGTCTAGGGTCCGTTATAACGATATGAATTGACTAGATCGATGTAGGGATGGTTCGGGTACAATCCCAAATCGTGAACTTGTCTGGACTAATGACAATCTACTTAGCATATAGTAGAGCAACATCACCAACTTATAGCCCATAGTACATTAGAGGGGAGCTTTTGAGAGGTTACCTATAGCGAGTTGCGACTCCTCCTCACTAGTGAGATTTTTCTAGAGATTGAGACAGACGAGGACATCTCGAGTTATGTGAAAGAATTGTGATGAGTAGATGAGTTGAAGAATAAGAAATGAGAGGCGAGTAAGTAAGATATATAAGAGCTTGATAGAACTAGAACCAACTTCTATAGGATACATTTTGTGAACCACCATCAGTATTTTTTAGCAAATAAATTTGAGAATAGGAAGGAATCTAAAAAATTTCAAACACTTTAATAGATAGATGAATCCAAAATGACATTTATCTGTACTTTTCCCAAATTCCAATAGAAGGAATCATGTTAAATTTTATTGTTTTTGTTTTTATTATTTATTTATTATTATTATTATTATTATTATTTTGATATGTTTGGCGGTATGGATGAAGCAACAATTAAGATGATAAATGTATATATATATTATTATTTCTTTATTTCTTTATACTAAAAATTACTTTAACAATTGCATGTTGTATAAGAAAAAAAGAAAAAAAGAAAAAAGCATTTAACCATTTGGGTTAATCTGTTATAAATGATTTAATAAATAAAAAATTGTAATAAGAAATAATGTTAGTTAAAATTAGGATGAGAGTAAAATTTTGGAAGGTAAAAAAAATGAAGGGCTTGAGAGAAAGAGAGAAAGAGAGAAAGAGAGGAAGAAGAAGTTATTATCCAATGGAAGTTAATGCAAAAAGGGAGAGGGAGTATATAAATAAGGGGATAACTAAATTCCCATTCATCTTCCAATTACAACTTGGCTTTCATCGCTTCCTCTGCTCGTCAAACAATAACGACCTCCTAAACATATACCCAACACCCCTTCTTCCTCCTTCCATATTTTTTCATCTTTCCTTTTGTTCCGCCCGCGGGAGCTTCCGCTTCTGCTCCCTCGAATGTGACTGAGATTCCTTCCCCTTTTCCTTTCATTCTTTCGACTCTCATTTTTTTTTTTCTTCTTTTCTACAGGGGAGGGGATTCATCTCTTCTTGTTCTTCCCTTTTCGTCTCTCATT
Organism: Cucurbita pepo subsp. pepo; assembly: GCF_002806865.2. NCBI lineage: Eukaryota > Viridiplantae > Streptophyta > Magnoliopsida > Cucurbitales > Cucurbitaceae > Cucurbita > Cucurbita pepo. Next base: position 18,286 of record NW_019646760.1, read on the forward strand.
CACCACAACTACCACTGCCCAAGGTATGTCCTATTTCATTCCTTTTGCATTCTTCTTCCCACCAACCTCATTTTTGTTTTTGCTTTTCTTTTTTCAATCTATTCTCTACCCATTTTCTGGGATTGGACCACATTAGGTATTCATTTCTTTTGATGTTTTCTTCTATCATTCATCATTTTTGTTATTATTTTTCTTTTCTTCTTAATGCAGGAGATTAAACATTGATCAAATTCTAAAAATGAAAGTGGAAATGGAAATGGAATTTGGTAAATTCTGTTATTCTTTTTCTTTTTAGTTAAGCTACAGACCACTTGAATGGAAATCAAATTTTGAATCGATGCATGAAACTCAGGGAATGCTCGAAAAGGAATAAAGCATATGGAAGAAATGGAAGGATACGGGGGGCTGAAAATCATTGGCGAGGAGGAAGATCTATGCGAAGAAAACTCGCCAAGGGGTGTGTTTGAGATTCCAGTTCTGGGGACGGATTCGGACCAAAGCGAGAGCAGCAGCGGGGGCGACGGAGGGAGCCTGACGGTGGCTGTAAACTCGATGTTGCCGCCGCCGGAGAACTCGCTGTTGCCATCGGCTCTTCTCCAAGAGAGCGGTGGAATTCCATGGAAGGCGATGATCGGGTTGATAAAAAAGAAATCGGTTTGGAGATTGTCGACGATTCCATTACTGGCTATGAGCTACGATATTTCGAAGAAGAATTTCAGCAAAAGATTTGCTCGTATTCGCAGCACTGATGAGGGAATCAGTATCGAGGATGTTCCCTTCTGCAAACCTTCTTGGAGAATTTATGGCTTCTCGGAGCTGTCCACTGCTACCAACAATTTCAGCCCAGGTAAATCACAAATTTGGTCGATTCTTTTTCAATTAAAACAACATTTTGGATCCGGAGATTCCAACTTCTATGTTATGAATAGGTTTAGAATATGTTTCTAAAAAATAAAATCTAATTTACATTTTGTTTAGGTTGTCTTTATGGTTCCAAAATTGTAATTCTATGGTTGGTTCACTGTTTCAGAAAACCTGCTTGGAAAAGGAGGGCAAGCAGAGGTTTACAGAGGTTGTTTATCCGATGGCCAATTTGTGGCGGTTAAGAGACTTATGAAAAGGGAGAAGGACAACGAGGAAAAAACTTCTGATTTCTTAACGGAGCTTGGAATTATCGCTCATATTAGCCACCCCAACGCTGCACGGTTGCTTGGTTTTGGAATTGATGGTGGTCTCTACCTTGTCCTCGAATACATCCCTTTTGGCAGCTTTGCCTCTGCCCTTTTCGGTTCGTCACTCTCCCACATCCACGTTACGAAAGTGTTGTGTTGTTAGAATTAATTTGAATGAACAAACAATCCAGGCCGTCTTACTTTCAATCATGGATATATACTTTCATTCAGGTGCGGAATCTCTGGATTGGAAGATAAGATTTAAGGTGGCTATTGGCGTAGCAGACGGGCTGAACTATCTCCATCGTGAATGTCCAAGGCGCATCATTCACAGAGATATCAAAGCCTCTAACATTTTGCTCGGTGAAAACTATGAGCCACTGGTAACGCCTTTGTCTAAAGCATGAAGTTTCAGACACTTCTCTTCCTGTAATAATGAAGATGGCTCTTCTTTCCTTGCAGATCTCTGATTTTGGATTAGCGAAGTGGCTGCCTGAAAATTGGGCTCACCATGTCGTCTACCCCATCGAGGGTACGTTTGGGTAAGTTATACGACTCAGTGGTTCGATTTGGT
>NW_019646760.1:21664-22564 GCF_002806865.2 Cucurbita pepo subsp. pepo
TGAATAAAAAACACTTGTTAAAAAAATTTGTTGAGCATTTTTGAGTTGTTTAAAAGGGGTATCATTTGCAGTTTTTCATCATTTTCTTAAGTGACAATTTTGGTTATTTTAAAATGCTTCTTTCTCATTTTAACTTCTGGGCCTATTACTCAAATATTATTCTAAACCTAAAATCCCAAAATATTTAGATATAAGATCTTAACATTTCTAAAAATAAAAATAAAAAGTATAAATACATAATTGAAAATGGGAGGTGAAAGAATTAAGTTATAATCAACATTTTTTTATTCATGGCGGAAGATGTTAAACGTTTTGTTTTTCTGCCATTTTTTTTTTTTTTAAGGAATATCATTTGGTTCAATCCATTTTATAAAGAGGAAATACATCTAATTATATTATATTGTACACTTGTTCAACACTAAATTAATCTGTTTATGAGAATTTATACTACACAAAGAGATAGGCTTAGGCTTTGAGATAAATTTAGGAGGTGAAAAGACCGACCTCATATAAGCTGGCTCACTAGAGCCAAACATTAGAATCTTAAAGGATGATTGGCTCAAATGAGATGAAAGATTCTTATTTATAGTGTTCTTGTGATGGATTGCCTATAAACAATTCTTATTTGTAGGATTCTTATTTGTAGTATTCTTATTTGCAGAGATTTTTAGCCTCCAACATTGTTCAATTCATGCCGTATTATTTTACAAGTTTTGATCTAATTAATGTTGAGAGTAAAAACTAAAAGTTTATATAATTTTCAAGTTTATTTGTATAACTAATTTTATATAAAAACTCTTAAAATGTGACCCTTTTTTTTAAATTAAAAAAAAAAACAATTAAAGTAAATTCACTACCGAGCAAGTTGGTAAATGGGAGGAGCATTGGAGAAACTTGAAT
>NW_019646761.1:0-6241 GCF_002806865.2 Cucurbita pepo subsp. pepo
CTTCTCTTTTCTCTCTCATCCATCCCTTTTTCGCCCCTAATTTTCTCTGGGCTTTAAGAAATCAAAACAGAGCTTTTATATTTTCAGGTGGGGTTTCTTTTTCCCCTTCAAATTTCCTTTCTTTTTTAACTTCCCACCCTTCCCCTCTCTGATCTTATCTGCGTAATTTCCATGGCGGCCTAAAAGGGGTGGTGGAAAAGGTTCTTGGGTTACCCGTTGGGCATCTAGCTGGGGTCACCACCTATGACATTTCATTTTTCTGTACGAACCAAATTGAAAAAAGAGGAGAATTTATAAGACCCCCTTCAACGCTTTTGTTCTACCTTGCCAAGATTAGATTTTTACACAAAATTCTCCCATAATCTTCTTAAATAAAAACAAAGGAATAAAAATATTGGCATTCTGCAGTGGAAACAACACTACAGAGACTGTCTGCTTGCTTCCTCACCTGGACTTCCTCACTCTGACAGGAAAACCAGAAGCTTATGGATTTCATTAATCCATAATCAAAGTAATTAATATTTAAACAAGAGGTTTACTTGATTCCTGTGAATTTGTGATGTGATGTGATGTGATGTTTATTCTGCCCAGATGGGTTTGCTTTTGTGAAATGTGAACTACTACTATCTTTCATCTGGACCCTTGAATTTAATACATCATTTCATCCAACACCTGACCTGGCTTGCCCTTCTAGAACTGTCCCAACAATACATTTTAATGGTCTAATTTTCCAGCGTTTTTTTTTTTAAACCTTAAAATAATTTTACTTGTCTTTTTTATTTATTAGGAAAATAATTTCAATTTAGATTAATATAGATTTTCTTTAAGTTTATTAAATTTACTATTTTAAAATAATTTTCAAATTAATTAATTTATAATAAATGGGGTTGATGGCCCAAAACAATACAAAATTGGGCCCAACGCTTAATGGGCTGAGAGGAGTCTTTTGGCCCAATCGGAACGGATAGAAGGATATGCAGTTGGGACTTTTGGCGCTTCACCGGCGGTCGTTGCTCCTTCTTCTTCTTCTTCGTTTTCGAATCCCCTGAAGACCGAAAGATTCAGGCAATAACAGAGGGGATTGACGAATAATGCTCGGGTCTAATCTTTCACACTTGACATTTCATCCACCGTCTTCACTCTCTACATCTCCAAGATCGGTTGCTTCTTGTTTGGTGTCTCTTAACTCTCCTTGCAGGAGGCTCTCTTCCAACTTCTCGCTTCCCATTGTCCTCAGGTAATTCTGATTCTAAGCAGTTGTTTCTTTGTGATATTCGTACAGGTTTTGCTTCAGTTAGTAAATCACTCCTTGTAAATTCTATGAATTGGCATTTTAATGTTGCAGGAAGCCTATTTGTAGTTTGATTTCTTTGGGGAGAGTCCATGGTGGAACCTTGATACCTCTATGGTATGCAACTTATATGTCTCTGACTGCAAATAAGATTCTAATGTTATAGGTTGATTTTTGAGCTAAAACGTGGAGTAATCAATTTCTGATTGAAGTATGATGTGAAGGCACAGGGTTATAATTATGTTATGTTCTTTCTTCATGCAGGCATTTTTACTGATTTTTTTTCTAAGAACTAGGGGACAAGACTTTTTTCATTGCAGTAAGTGTGAAATGATGACCAAGTTCTGGTGGGAAAAAGAAACCTTGTAGTCTCCTAAACATGGATACAATAAGAAAGAACTTGGGTTATTGTTTTCTGAAAAATAGTCTTAATTTTGATAGAGTATCGTGCTTCTCCTAATTCTATGTTTACTTTCTTCTGTAGCCTCTCCTAGCTGCTAGGAACTCTGCTGCTATTGTTTTTACTGGAACTTTTGGTGCTCTTGCGTATGTTATTTCACCATGTGCTGACTATGTATATATATTTTTTTTTTTTCCATAGTCGCATCCATTTGGATAAATTCATATCAGTTACCAACAAAGAATCATCATCATCAGTTTTGTATGAATAACAGCTGGGTAGGGACAACATATTAGTAATCATGAGCTTGCAGTCTCCCTATTTTTGGGTACTGTAATTAGATATAATTTAAGATCCTTCTTCTTCTTCTTCTTCTTTTTCTTCTTCTTCTTGTTTTTTAAGGTTTAGGATCTCTGTTATTGTTTTTTGAAAACTTTCAGGATCTTTATATAAAAAAGCGACTCATGATAGACATGCCTTTAGTAGTCAAATAGTGTTAAGATTCAATTGGTTCTGTGCCGGGCAATGATATTAATTCAAAAAGAGATGAATCACAAGTATTATTTGAAAATGCTATGCTGTTGACATCTCATGAAAGCACGATAAATTTGCTATCAAATCCTTCAAGAGGTTTTTGTCTATGGCAGGGCAATGACCATCATATCTGTGTTCTCGGACGAACTTTTCACTATGTTGATGAGATTCTTCCATTCAGGTACGCTCCTTGTGATAAGCACCTCTTTAGGAATGTGAAAAAGGAAAGAGTTTCAGTTCTTAAACTGTACGTTGATGCACCATTATTCCAATATGGCTTAGATTTACTGATATGGGCCTAAATGAGATCATGGATTGCGCCCTTTTATTATTTTCATTTTATTGTCTTAAACTCTGATTCCTCTTTAGAAATTCCAATTGCATCAATATATTTGGTTCTTTAGCCCTCTTGTCTTACGTATATGATCACAGGCTAGGTGAGATTGACTTACCAGTTGATGATATTGCTGCTGTCTGTCTTTTGGTAAGTATAGTCGTTTTGTGATTGGCAAAACATCTTATATTGCTTCCTTATACACTAGAGTAGAGCTGTATGCTTGACATAACAACCAAATGCGAATTCAAAAGTTTTTATGGATGTAATATATTGCTTTGGGCTAATTTCAGGTGTTGTATTTTGGGGTCTTAACATTGCTTGATGCCAGCTCAAGCGATGGACTAAAGGCAGAAGATGAGCAGAAGGAGGTAATCCCTTATACTGATGTCTGATGTTTGTGGAAGTATCCTACAATATCCCTTTCTTTCACTTCTTGTTCAAGCCCTCAAGTGTATGTCTCTACTGTATTTATGACAATTAATTTATATTAGCCAAGTGTTGGGTTTTATGTAAGAACAAACTAGAATTTTATATCTTAAAAGTATATAGAGGAGAATACTAGATAATTAAACGGAAATTTCGGAAATAAATTAATACACCTTGGTGTGATGGCGAAGCCCCATAAAAGACAGGAACTAATCTCAAAACCACTGTAAACTTAAGTTTTTATTCCTTCTCTCAAGAATTATATGAAGTCACCAAAAACCCGTGGCTTGTGTGATTGAACTCCAGTAGCTGAAAATATGTCACAAATTAATAGTTTTGTTTTAATCTGAATCAGGCAGAGATAGCGGTCACAAAATTCTCAGGAAATAGTGCTGGGATCTTAGCTCCTGCCAGTACTGTCATCAGTACCTTTGTATTAGTGTTTGTAGCTGAGTGGGGCGACAAGTCATTTTTCTCTACAATTGGTAAGCGGACAGGTCTTTTGAAATCTACATATTGTTGATGTTGGATTAACTTCTTATCAAATTATATTGTTGAAATCTACCACTAGAAATGATGAGTTTCCTCATTTTTCTGTTAACTACGAAAAGCTGAGTTGATCACCAAGTCTGAAGTATATAACTTGATTGAAAGATCAGATCGAATGAAGTAGATATACAAGACAACATGAATATAACGTAATGGTTAAGATATCAATTCCTTCACTTGAAGTCAGTGGTTCGTATTCTCGACCCTACATTTGTTGTAGTAAAAGAAATGAAGTGAAAATACAAATTTAAACTGTTTTTTTTTAACAAGAAACAAATTTTTAAACTGTTACATCTTTCTGAACTGTTATTTAGAGCTAATAAAGAATTGATATCATTATGTGGACTAAAATTTTATCTTTGAACTTTATATTGCCAAGAATTTTCAAGTGTTTTTCTGATCTAATTCTTCCTCCTATATCTGAACTCCAGACTATATTTTCTCTCTTACATACATATTTTTTCTTTCTCCATTGTGTAGCCCTTGCTGCTGCTTCTTCACCCCTTGGAGTTATTGGAGGTGCCCTAGCTGGTCATGGTGTAGCAACGTTGGTAAATACTTTTCTTTTTGCAGCATCCAATTCCTGATTTGCGTAAACATTACTTTGTATGACTAAACAAATTCTCAGTGGGAAAAGTTGATCTCTAAAAAGGGTGAACAATTTTGAGTGTACACGGAATCATGCACATCCATCTGTGGTTGTTACACTAAGTTGAATCTTACTTGCGTATCTGAAAGTGGGTCCATTGATTAGAGATTGGGGCAAGTTTAGTGCATGAATTTAATAGAAAGCACGCATTAAATACTTCAACTTCTAATAATACATGTGTATGTATGTACCAAACCTTCAGTATCGATTTATCATGCTCACGTATCAAGTTTCCAATTTTCTAATCCAATTTTGACAATAAATCTGCAGCTTGCAGTTCTAGGAGGTTCTTTACTAGGGACATTTTTATCAGAGAAGGTAAGATTATCATTCATTCTTCGGCCACGTTTTTTTCACATATGCCTTTTTGAACGTTCAGAACTATCTACTGCACATTCTACCTACCTCCAGGTGGATAAACTTGATGTTTTCCATACGTGAACTTGATATGAATTTCCTGCTTCCTAAGTAATCTTTTTTTTTTTCTCTCTTTAAAAACCGTACCACGACAACTATTTTTAACTGTTCAATATGGGTCAGAAGGCTAACCAGCCAAGATTATGATATGAAACATATGTATTTGTCTTTTTTCCCTTTGGGGGGAGAGGGGGCTGTATTAAGATCAGCAATTCCCTGCACCAGGGAAAAAGAAAAAAGAAAAAGGAATTGATCCTTCATATTATTACTTTTTCAGCAAAGAAAATTAAGACTTTTGGAGTAAAGTATTTCTTTAGTTTTTCAGTTATTGGCACAAGTTTACGAGTAAAGGACGATCAGTGAGAAATTATTCGTCAAACTTCTCTTTTGAATGTTCTAAAAGCAGTCTTGTCTCCACCAAAGAGAGGGGAAAAAAAAATCAAAGTAATTATTGTTTGAAATCCCATTTGCTTTCTTTAATTCTCTCTCCCAACCAAATATGAAAAGGAATGGAATATCGACGTAGCACTTGTCTTTTGTTATTTTTTCCTTCTGGAATCTAGATATGTCCGATTTTTACTGCGACTGTATTCTTTCTTTCTTTCTTCCTCCAGAATTCCATAGCATCATGCAAACGCAAACAGTTCCGTCCTAGTTGCCTATATTAGTTTCTCTTATATGCACATGAGTTTTTTCAAATGCACTTGATGCTGTCAGTTGTCAATGTATGTTCTCTACGCTACTCACGAATTATGGTACCCAAAAGTGCTTATCTTGAACCATTCAACATGAACATATACCAGTGAATATATCTTATCTTTTCCACCCTCGAAAGTCTCAAGTTACGTTAGACAATTGAGTGTCGATTAGCAAAATGGCTGTGCAGTTTAGCAGCATCATTGCATATGTGCTTTATAAAAATGTCCCACCCATTAGTTGAACGCAACAAATTTCTGGAACAAGAAAGTTTTATGCTTTTCAGTCTTCCTGAGTTGCAACTATTAATAAGTCTAGGCCCACCTACTAGGCTGCTTGTTATTCTTATTGATGCTAACTCAAGTTGCCTGTTTTTATCTCAAAAGTGGAGCATATTCTTATTCCTGGAAGTTACGTACACAAAGGAAGTTTTTGTTCTAACATATACCGTTTTATTTGCAGATTATCGCCTACGTTGGAGGTGTTCTTTTTCTCGTCTTCGCTGCTGTAACATTAATCGAGATAGTAAACTAGGAACTGTAATTTTTCTAACTCTCATCTCAACTGTTATTCATGAGTTAAGTTGTTTTCTTTGTGGACTAATGATAAATGTCTCAGCAACGATTTCTGGGTTGTGCATATCAAACAAGTGTAAACGGAGTAGAAAGTTCAATCAGACCATATAAAGTCGAAAAGCTCGGAATCTAACGGTTGTGTGGCTTTGACTTCTTATCCTTCGTGAATGAGACAAATGAGAGGTTGGCCTCGTTTTCTGCGTCTTTTAAGCACTGTTTTTGGTAATTAGGCTTTTATTTGATTGAGAAAGTTGTTTTTTTTCTTTAGGAGATGGGAATATAGTTGGTTGAGGGTTTCAGGATTCTGCATGCTCATGCCTGAAGTCTCGCTCTCAATTTTTCGAGGTCAGTCTTATTTCAAGGCATA
>NW_019646761.1:8577-8787 GCF_002806865.2 Cucurbita pepo subsp. pepo
AAAAAAAACGTCACAAAAAAAAACGACGCCGCTTCGAGAATTTAACAAAATAATGAAGACTAAAAAGAGAAGAGTAAGAATGGAGTTTGAAGAACACGCGAAGAAATAGGCGCGTGGAAGGGCTTTGTTGTTGAAATCAGAAAAACCGCGACTAACAAAAAAAAAAAAAAAAAAAAAAAAAAAAAAAAAAAAAAAAAAAAAAAAAAAAAA
>NW_019646761.1:18724-22543 GCF_002806865.2 Cucurbita pepo subsp. pepo
ATAAAGCTTGTTATTTATTGGTCTAAATAGAAACACTTCTTAAGAGTGCTCTATATTGTGAGGGCAAATTCTACAGTATTGGGTTGTTGATTTGTTCTTTCTTGTATATATTCTTAGATAATGTATGTCGAACAGGCTATGAACACAGTTCAACAACCTGTAGGTTTGTTAATGTTGCCCTTCTGGTCATGGATAACCAACCCCTTTTACTGTGTTCATCTTTTTATTCCTACTTTCCTACCTTTTCTTCTTTTGTTCATTGTTCTTTCTTGCATTTTGTGGAAGGAAAATTTAGGGTCCTAAAGGATTATGCCTTTACAAATTAGAAGGGAATTGCAGAGGAAAGGAACAAAGGGTAACAATTTTCTATTGATGGAAACCACATGGCTTCCGTTACATATCAATATCTCTGTTGATGAGCTTCAGCTAATGATTTTATCTTTGAACTTGGCCATCTTAGAAAGCTCATCCACGGTTTCGACCAAATAGTCGAGCCTAGCCACGAACTCGATGAGCAAGGAAGTAAAGTTAGCCAGTGACATGGCTGCAGTACTCTCTTGCTTCCTCATCCTCTGTAAATACTCGACGGGAACACCCCCACCATCGTCGAAAACATCCATTTCCCTCAATGGCCATGAATGCTGCCTTCTCGACTGCTTCCTCACTAACTCAACACAAGCCTCTGCCTGAGTCCCTGTAGCCACACCATGACTATTCTGCTGGTTTAAACTCCTCTCCGGGCCATTGCCGTTGATCTCAGCTAACAAGCTTGGAAGATCATAGAGGCTGTTCGACGAGGCAGTCGAGAGCTTGGACTGAAGCTTGGAAGAGAGGTCTAGGGAGTCACAAGTGGGAGTGAGGGGATAAGAGTGAGTGTGAAGGGCTTGTTGCAGCTTGTCTGCTGCAGTATGAACATTCTTTAGGAGATATATTTTGAGGGATTGTTGCATGTTGTTGATGTCTTTGCCCAAACTTCTCAACAGCTCCGCTGCTTGGTTTGCTGTTTCTTGGATCTCGGATTTGAATGTGGTTCTGAGCTTATATGGAGCCTACAAAAGTTCAGTAAGATAGAGATATAAAATGAATCTATCGAATATAAAATTGAATTTTGTCTAAGATCAGACACATTTTAAAACCGTGAGGTTGACGGCGATACGTAATAGGCCAAAATAGACAATATTCATTAGCAGTGAACTTTGACGGTTACAAATGGTATGTGTCATCAAGGACACTGGCCCCCAAGGAGGGTGGATTGTGAGATTCCACATCGGTTGAATATCCATTAGCGGTGGACTTTGGCGGTTACAAATGGTATGTGCCAGCAAGGACACTGGCCCCCAAGGAGGGTGGATTGGAGATTCCACATCGGTTGAATATCCATTAGCGGTGGACTTTGGCGGTTACAAATGGTATGTGCCAGCGAGGACACTGGTCCCTAAGGAGGGTGGATTGTGATATTCCACATCGGTTGGAGAGGGAACGAAACATTCTTTATAAGGATGTAGAAACTCTCTTTAGCAGATGCGTTTCAAAACTGTGATACTGACGGCGATACGATACGTAACGGGTCAAAGCAAATAACCTTCCATTTTTTCCTTCTAAATTTCATACTAAAAACACCCACAAGACTTGGAACAAGAGATGAAGCTAAGAGGATGACCTGGATTGGAGAGTGAAGAACACCATGAAGAGCCATAATTTCATAAGCACAATATCTCAAAACAGCTCCAACTTTAACATACTCCGCCCATGGATAAAAGAAGTGCCTGAATCTGCCGTGTGGCGGCTCCCATTTCGCGGATGTGGCCTAAAAAATGGTCATTTCCATTGGATTAGAAATTAAGAATGATAGTGTTCATAAGAAGAAAAAGGGTAAATTTTAGCGTACCAAAGCCTCAAACTTTGCAGAGGAGTTCAAGGTGGCTTTGCACTTCTTATAAGCTGGTTCGTCAGGAAATTCATCCATTACAGCCTTGGGAAGCTGTTGCCCAATGTTGTGTACTGACCCCTCGTCTTCTAAATACTTGTTCACACATTCTGCCAATTTTGTAACATTGTTTTTGAAGTAAATGAGAGAATGTTAAAAGTTGAACCAAAAGTTCGAACCTTGGAGGGAATCAGCGAGGGAGTTGAAGGTGGCGACGAGGTCCTTGTGCAGCTGCTCGCCAGCCCAGATGGGGAAAACGAGGACGTTCACTAACACTGCAACGAATCCTCCGATGGCGATGGAGTAGAGGCGATCCATGGCAGTTCTCAGTGGGTTCCCCATTCGATAACCAGAAACAACTATCAAGCAGTATGTGAAAAGTATAACTCTGAACCCATACTCGTATGGAACTAGCGATGGCCATAGCTTCATGAATGATGTCACACTTCCTGTTCAACACACTTTCACATTATTTATATATTGTGAGATTCTACGTCTGTTATGGAATCGAACGAAACATCCTTTACAGGAGTGTGAAAAACTCTCCTTAACAGACGTGTTTTAAGGAGGCCCAAGGGAAAGTCCAAAAAGGAAAATATCTACGCTTGAGCTAGTACAAATGGTACCAGAGCTAGACACCGGGCGATGTGCCAGTGAAGAGGCTAAGCCTTGAAGGAGGTGGACATGAGGCAATGTGCCAGCAAGGACATTGGGCCCGAAGGGAGTGGATTTGGATGGATCCCACACCTATTAGAGAAAGACACTGGGCCTCAAAGGGGAGTGGATTGTGAGATCCCACAGACACAGGGCGATGTGTCAGCGAGGAGGCTAAGCCCTGAACGGGTGGACATGAGGCGATGTGCCAACGAGGAGGCTAAGCCCTGAAGGGAGTGGCATGAGGCGATGTATCAGCAAGGACGTTGAGTCCCGAAGGGGGTAGACTTGGATGGGATCTACATCAATTGGAGAAAGTAACGAGTGTCGGCGAGGATGCTGGGTCCCAAAGGGGAGTGGATTCTGAAATCCCACATCGATGGGGGAGGAGAACGAAACACTCTTTATAAGCATGTAAAAACCTCTGCTTAACTGACACGTTTTAAAAACTTTGAGGGGAAGCCCGAAAGGGAAAACCCAGAAAGAACAATATATCTGCTAGCGGGGGCTTAGATAGACCGTTACACTTATAATTTAAACATTAAAGACGTAAACTTTGGTGAGAAAGTTACCAACTAGGAAAATGGTAATGCCAATGATAATGGGCTCTGCAATAGGGCCTGTGCGTAGAGCAAGTTGGGCAACAGCAATGGCCAAGATTCCAGCAAGCAAGCTTCCGAGCGCCCTATTGAAACCACGGTTGAAAGTTGCTCCTTTTGACAACAAAACCCCCCAAAAACTTCATTACCATTATAACATAATATGCATTAAAATCATCAAAAACAAAACGTGGGGTTTATGGATAGCTACAAACCAACTGTATATTCAAACATGATGGCCACAGTGATGATAGCCCAAATGATATTAGTGCCAAACACATCGTAAGGTGCTCGAAAAAGTATAAGCAAAGACACTAAAACAACAGCCAACCCAACTTTCAATGAGAATAAAACTCGGTTTCTGTCTTCTTTGCAAAACCCCAAAACACTCCCTATTGAAGCTTTACATGAAGCTGCCAAGTTTCCAGCTTTCTCCCCTAGAGGTTCGGGTTTTGTCGAGAAATCGATGTCTATAACGATATTGCCTGTTTTGCCATTCATTCTCGACGTCTAGCAATAACAGCCGTCTTTCTTAGTACAATATCTTAGGAGGGTTTGTGTGGAAATTTAAAGGGCATAAGAAAGTGGGAAGACAAGTTATTGTTTGTGATGGCATGTAGAGGAAGATTGTATGTTTTG
>NW_019646762.1:0-4526 GCF_002806865.2 Cucurbita pepo subsp. pepo
TTTTTTTTTTTAACAATAATGTTGTTTCCATAATTCTAGAGTACTAGCTTTTGAATAAAAATTTATTCAAGTTTTGTTTTCCAAAAAATTTTATTCTCTTTTTGGGTTCTCATACTTAAGATTTCTATCTACAAAATCTATGTTAATTTGTCAAAATATTTGTGCTATTAGCTATAAACAAAGCAAAATTATGCAAGAACCTCTTGAACTTGTTTTTGTAATATAGATTTTAATTGAGGGACTTGAAATTGTTGGAAGTCATTAATTTTTTGATCTTGTGTAGAAAACTTTTTATGTTCACAATTGCAATCAATCTTGAGAACCGCAATTTATAGAACAATGTGTTGCACTCGAAGAAAAGATAAGTTTATAATTTTATTGATAATTTCATATCTTTTTCAAAGAAAGGAATTAAAGTTGAACTAAAATTAAGGGTCATAACAACAAATTATGTTTGTTGGGTTTGGAATGCATACTCCATGTTGAAATCCTCTTCTAGAACACAACTATTTGCATTTATCATTTTCAGCATCGCTGTCGTTTCCGCAAACTTCAATACAAGTTAATGGAACTGAAGTTCCCAACTTCACCTCTGTATCTGCATCAATCGAATTAAACAAAAATTTAGTGTCTCATAAATTTGAAAGAGAGAAAGAGAGGGAGTAGAGGAGCAATTAGAGATAATAGAGAGGATACGAGAGCAAACTAAAAGCGAAAGCATGACCATTGCAGCGACAGAAATCAAGAGAAACTTCTGCATCTTCATCCTTAACTTCGAAAACTATATGTTTAATTTTCTTGGACCGTGTTATTTTAGCTTTTGTAAATAGCTTTTATAATAACCAAAAAAATATATGTATGTATAAATAATAAATAAGAAAGATTTGGTTTCTTAACTTTACCCATTTCTTTCGGCTAACCTACATATCCCTTTTTCCAATTATAAATTAAACAGAAAAAGGAAAATGTCACATTAAAAATAAAAATAAATAAATAATAAATAATAATAATAATAATAATAAAAAGCTAATTACCTGAAAAAAAAAATCTTAAATTTTTTAAGGTATGTATTAAATATTTCTTCTGTTTCCTACTAAATTCATTGTTACTCCTTCACATCCAATCATCCAATTATATCTTAGACTTTCCAACTCCTTCACATCCAATCATCCAATTATATCTTAGACTTTCCATAATGCAATTATTTAGTTTGGGTTAGAAATTAAATGTTAACCATTTTACCTACCATCTAATAACTATGGTATATAAATTTAAGATACTTTTTATCTCCACATTTAATAGCGAGAGGATCCAATATCATTGAATGTAGAGAGAGTACCTTAAATTACGATGAAGGTTACCCCTATGATAGTTTTAACATTAGATCTCTAATCATGAGTTGCATGTGATTGCACTCCCGACCCCCAATAGTGGGGTTACTTACTGAGTATTTCTTTAAGTACTCGAGTCATGTGCTGCTTCTATTTTAGGTAAAGGCAAAACACTACTCCTATACTGCCGAGTGTCATTTTAGAGTATTTTTGCTAGATTTTAATAACAAATATTTTAGAATTATATGACAATACAACCTCCAAATATCAACCATTTAATTAGACTTCTGATGGATCAACAATAATGGGTAATTAAAAATTTATAACTAGAAAAAGTAAACTTCAGTTCTTAAAAAGTCCTCAATATGAGGACATTTTATGTTTTCAAGGTGGGTGGGAGCTTACTTGATATGCCAATATAAATTCTCATAAATTTTAGAAAAATAAAACGTGGGAAACTCTTTTCTACAATTACCTTGAATTTATGAGAAAAATAAAAAAATTATTCAATCAAATCATCACAACGAAACTGTCTCATAAATACCGTCACAATAGATTCAAAAGTCAACCTACCATCTAATAACCATTGTATATAAATTCAAGATACTTTTTATCTCCACATCTAATAGCGAGAGGGTCACAATATCGTTAGATGTAGAGAAAGAAGTACCTAAAATTACAACGGCTAATAAGGGATACAAATTATTAAATATACATTCAAAATGGATATATTATGCTATAGATAATGAAAATAATGAGATAGATATATATACAAAAGAGTCTTAATATTTTTGGGTAATTTCACTTTTATCTTCGATTTAATGCAATTATGAAATTTATTTTTTAATATAAAATTGATATTTTAATATATTAAAAAATATCAAACAAGAGTAGAAAAACTTGTTAAATTTTAAAAATAAAGTTGATGTTATTTTATTAGTTCATCCATTGCATGAAAAAAAAAAAGACGATGGAGTGAATTATGCTCATATTGACGAAGTAATAAACTTTTAATCATGCACGAGTAACAATAACTTTGTTGGATCTCACTTAGAGCTAGAACTAAGATACAAGATTTGTACTTGGAAGGCTTACTCATGTAGAAATCCTCTATAGAGGCATGAGATTAAGCACACTTGGAAGGCATACTCATGTAGAAATCCTCTATAGAGGCATGAGATTAAGCAATTTTGGTTTGCTTTCTCGCTTCTGTCCGCGCAAGTTGTATCACAAGTTAATGAAACAAAATGGTTGGTCTTTCCTATCATATCTACATAACATTCAACAAATAAAACAAAATAAATTAAGTTAGCTAAATCAAATTATGAGATAAAGAAAAATACGAGAACAAAAACTGTTTTAAGTACTCAAAGAGTCATTAAAAAAAATATCTCTAAAAGAGAAAAATAAGGTAATCGAGAAGAAGAGAGAGGTATACCAGAGGATATCGAAAGAGATAGCATGGCGATTATAGTGAAAAAAATCCAAACAAACATATGCATGTTGGTCTCTCCAAAGACCAAATATTTTCTTTTGGGGTGTGATTTTAGGTTTTGGAATTCATCGCCATTAATGTGCATTCATCTTCTTTCCTTTATTTTACAGCTTTACATGTATGACAATTAACAGAGAAGGAAAACATAACTTCTATATTAAATATTGATACAGATTTAATTTTACATGTATTAAGTCGACATTTATTTGTGTAATTTGTTACTCCTTCGGTTTATGATTATATGCCTCATTATGTTCATGTTATCAAGCTATGATGTGGGAAATTGTTAAAAAGTCGTCAACTAATATTTCCTAGTAAATTGTCTAAATTGAAAAGGTGGGTATTGATAGATATTATCTTCCCGTTTTAATTGCATGTATGTTTCTTTGAGAATGTGTTTTGTACTCGAAGCAATTGATGGGCGTTATCTTCCTATAAAGCTTTCATGTATACTTAAGGTGGTATTATTTATGCTAGGTAGTTGATAATATTATCTCCATATTAAATCATGTATGGTTATGCTCAATTAAGGGTAGGGCGCTAGAGCAAGGATAGTTTTACGTGACCTAGTTCAAAACATTTCCGTTAGACCGAGAATTTGAGGGTCATGAGCAACAATCCATTGAAAAGACCCTAATGCTCCTAAGACGAGATGAGCCCCAAGGAGTTAGTCCAAATTGTCTTGGAAATGAAAATTCAAGAATTAAACTACCTACATGTCCTGAGAACCTAGTAAACCTCTACAACATCCTCTTAACAAGTCTACTGGGTGTGAATAGTATCACTAGAGTTTGACGGTCTCCTATTCCCTCTAGTATCTCAATAGTACTATTTGGTGGTATGGGTCAGTACTATGGAGCAAAAGGCATCTAGGAACCTATATTGTCGAACTTGACAAAGGTCAAATAAGATAGTGTGTTGTGACTACTTGAGGATTTACTAAAGTGTGTAGAAACATGATAAGAGCCAAGTTTGTGATTTCGTAAATCTTTCCTAAGAGGGGGGAGGGATTACATAAGTAGTTTAGTTCATGATGAATGTCAAACGTGTGTAGAATTGGTAAGGGCGCTTAAAATAGGGTAACTACATGATAAACCCACCTTGAGAGGGGATGAGTGACAACTAGGAGACTTAGTATTTGGTTGGCACACGAGATCTCTCTAAAATTTTTTTACTCTATAGGAGTTCCTGTGGAAGGATCAGCAGGTAACCTTAGATAATGATCTTTAAAAAAAGTCATCATACTATCCTTTGAGATATGATGAAGTCACGCCTCTAACTAAGATATTGATCATTCATTGTTAAAGCAATGCAAGCTGGCTAAATCTAAGAACATAAATATTGAACAATATGTGCCCACGGGGTTTGTATTAGAAGAGAACTATTTGGAACATTAAGGTCTCTCTAACCGCTCATATAGGTAAAATTAAGGCTCAAACTTCTAAACCCTAGAGAAAAGCTCATGGTAGTTTACTCGACAAGTTTGCAATGAGGCCTCTATAAGTATGTTTTTCCAAGTTTCTTTTTTAGATGATCGTTGATTGATGGACGAGTGGTTGAGCAAATGAAAGTTGCGCAATCTTTTGTGTATTTTGAACTTTTTATTATGTTTGAATTTGTATCCCATTCCTAGTCCCCATTTTGTAATAAACTCTAAACAACATAGAATTGTAATTGATTTCGATAATTTTGTACTTTTG
>NW_019646762.1:7419-19811 GCF_002806865.2 Cucurbita pepo subsp. pepo
GGAGGCATGAGCTTAAGTAGTCTTGGTTTTCATTTTTGCTTCTGTCCACGCAAGTTGTATCACAAGTTAATGGAAAAAAATGGTCGGTCTTTCCTATCATATCTACATAACATTCAACAAATAAAACAAAATAAATTAAGTTAGCTAAATCAAATTATGAGATAAAGAAAAATACGAGAACAAAAACTGTTTTAAGTACTCAAAGAGTCATTAAAAAAAATATCTCTAAAAGAGAAAAATAAGGTAATCGAGAAGAAGAGAGAGGTATACCAGAGGATATCGAAAGAGATAGCATGGCGATTATAGTGAAAAAAATCCAAANCGTTTGTTTGTGTAATTTGTTACTCCTTTTGTTTATGATTATATGCCTCCTTATGTTCACGTTATCAAGCTATAATGTGGGAAATTGTAAAAGGGTCGGCAACTAATATTTTCTAGTAAATTGTCTAGATTGAAAAGGTAGGTATTGATAGATATTATCTTCCCGTTGAAATTGCATGTATGTTTCTTTGAGAACGTGTTTTGTAACGAAGCAATTGATGGATGTTGTCTTCCTATAAAGCTTTCATGTATACTTAAGGTGGTATTCTTTATGCTAGGTAATTGATAAAATTATCTCCCTATAAAATCATGCATGATTATGCTGAATTAAGGGTAGCGCGCTAGAGCTAGGATAGTTTTACGTGACCTAGTTCAAAACATTTTCGTTAGACCGAGAATTTGAGGGTCATGAGCAACAATCCATTGAAAAGACCCTAATGCTCCTAAGATGAGATGTGCCCCCAAGGAGTTAGTCCAAATTGTCTTGGAAATGAAAATTCGAGAATTAAACTACCTACATGTCCTAAGAACCTAATAAACCTCCACAACATCCTCTTAACAAGTCTACTAGATGTGAATAGTATCACTAGAGTTTGACGATCTCCTACTCTCTCTAGTATCTCAATAGTACTATTTGGTGGTATGGGTCAGTACTATGGAGCAAAAGGTATCTAGGAACCTATATTGTCGAACTTGACCAAGGTCAAATAGGATAGTATTTTGTGGCTACTTAAGGATTTACTATAGTGTGTAGAAACATGACAAGAGCCAAGTTTGTGATTTTGTAAATCTTTCCTAAGAGGGGGGAGGGATTACATAAGTAGTTTAGTTCATGATGAATGTTAAATGTGTGTAGAAATTGTAAGGGCTCTTTAAACAGGGTAACTACGTGATATACCCACCCTGAGAGGGGATGAGTGACAACGTAGGAGACTTAGTATTTGGTTGGCACACGAGATCTCTCTCGGAATTTTTTTACTCTATAGTAGTTCATGTGGAAGGGTCGGTAGTAAACCTTAGATAATGATCTTTAGAAAAATACATCATATTATCCTAAGATATGACGAGGTCACGCCTCTAATAAAGATATTGATCATTCATTGTTAAAGTAATGCAAGCATGCTAAATCTAAGAACAGGAAGGTTGAACAATATGTGTCCAAGGGGTTTGGATTAGAAAAAAACTGTTTGGAACTTTAAGGTCTCTTTAGAAGCTCAGATAGGTAAAATTAAGGCTCAAACTTCTAAAACCTAGAGAAAAGTTCATGGTAATTTACTAGACAAGTTTGCGATGAGAGCCTCTACAAGTATGTTTCTTACTAAGTAGTATGTTTTTTACTAAGTATGTTTAGGCTCCCGAAATTCTAAGTTTCTTTTTTAGATGATCGTTGATTATTGGACGAGTGGGAGAGCAAATGGAAGTTACACAATCTTTTGTGTATTTTGAACTATATCCCATTCCTAGTCCCCATTTTGTAATAAACTCTAAACAACACAAAATTGTACTTGATTTTGATACTTTTGTACTTTTGTCTTTTTCGTCACGGTCTGAGATTCAAGTCGAGATACTACGTGTATGAAAGTAATACACATCCCTAGAAAATAAAATACGTCCCAACAAGAGTCATACTTTTTATAGACCACAACCGTATGGTTGTTAGGAAATTGCCTCATACCAATGGAGGTAATGTCTGTTAGTGGCTGTCGTTTGTTAGGAAAACGCCTCATACCAATGGAGGTAGTGTCTGTCACTTATATACTCTCAAATAGAGAACACTATAACACCATAATAGCTCCTGAGGCCTCCTTCTTTGGAACTCTCGAACAACCTCCCTTAATTGAGACTCGAATCTTTCTCTAAATCACCTTCAAAGTACACCATAACACCATAGAGCCCTGAGGCATCATTTGCTGGAAGTCTCGAACAACCTCTCCTTAATTGAGGATAGATTCTTTTTCTAAAGCCTTTGAACAACACCTAACTTCTTTACTTGTCATGACAAAGTCAAGGCATTGTTTATAATACCATGTTAGGGACAACGAATCTCAATATTGATATGATATTATCCACTCTAAGCATAAGCTCTCTTGGCTCTACATTTGGTTTCCTCAAAATGCTCCATATCAATGGAAATAGTGTCCTTCACTTATATACCCATGATCTTCCCCTTAATTAGCCAACGTCCGACTCCAACAATTCTTAATAAAAGTGACTTACTAAGTATTCTTAATACTCAACCTTTTTCTAAACCTTTATTTTATATGGACAAGAATATTTTGGATGACTCATGATTCTTTTTGTGGATTCTAGATATCCTAACCAAGTAAGTGACCCTATTATCGGCTCGGTCGAAAGACATGCCTTATAATGACGACACGTGCTTAGAGGTCCTTGCACGTGTCATTTATGCTTTATATTATATGATGATGTTACTATGTTATATGATGATGTGACTATCTTGTATGATGATGAGACTATGTTATAAAAATGATGTTACGCGATGAGGTTATATGATGACATTATATGATGATGAGACTATGTTATAAGAATGATGTTACGCGATGATGTTATAAGATGACATTATATGATGATGACATGATGATGATGATGCATGATAACATGAATGTGAGATACATGATGATGACATGACTTAATATGATGCGATTTCATATTAAGATGATGTGCATGTATTAAATGTCATGATACATTATGATGACAGGTTTTCTAAGACACAACCTTAAGTGATGTTAACAACGAGGAAAGTATGAAAGTCAATGCATGTTCGTTGCCTAATGTGATGTGTGAGTAATGTATAAGGTTGTGTCTTAAGGATGATTTAAAGATGAAAAACTACAGGAACCTCATGTATTTTGTGTTTTTATATACATCGGGTTACTTCCCCATTTATGATGATGAGTACGAACACGTACACTATGCTGATGATGATCATGCTTCACATGACACTTGGGGGTTTGCTAACTTCCAGACGTCCAGCAACGGACAACTGGCCCCACTATGATGGGTCCAAGGGGGTGCAAAACGCATGGGGATTCATGCTTGCAAGTGTGGGTCGTGTGTACATAAATACTACACATACAATTTTTGTCTGAACTGGAGATCACCCCTACGATGGTTTTAACATTAGATCTCTAATCATGAGTTGCATGTGGTTGCACTCCCGACCCCCAATAATGGGGTTACTTACTGAGTATTTCTTTAAGTACTCGAGTCATGTGCTACTTCTATTTTAGGTAAAGGCAAAACACTCCTATACTGCCGAGTGTCGTTTTCTAACTTTTTTTATTTTTTTTATTTTATTTGTTACAAGATAGGTTGGTCATGACAACTTTAGCATATAAATCTAAACACAAGAAAAGCAAAGGAACAAACTCATGGCTTAAGAAGTATAATCTCCAACTTTCATTATAATATCCAAAAATCTTCATCCTAAACGAACAACATGAATGATTATTTATAGTCTTGAAAATAAACCTTATACTAACCAATGGTTAATTAAAAGATCGCAACTTTCATTGTCATCAATACCATAATCACCCCTAGCTAATTGTAACATATAATCATAAAGACAATTCTCTCACACTTAAAAAAAAAAATACAATAAAACCTCCTTAAATCTAAATAACATATACCGGTTTTGTCATCCATCATGAAATTCTTGTGGCATGATTAAAACAACTTATTTTATATAGTAACTAAACACATTGACGTTGCATGTATTTAATATCATGGTTTATAAACATGAGTCTAGTTTCGCTCTGAAGTATGGCTACATAGTGGGTATATAATCACCCTTGCTACTTTTTTTCCCTTTTTATATGATGCATAATATACGAGACCGTTGTCAAAAGTCTATATCATGTATGTATTTGTAGTAGATACCAATTATCACCATGCTCACATTGTCTTACCCGTGATTCAAAATTAGAAGAAAAAAGCATGGCCATAGTAAAATTTTTGCAAATTTCTCATTTTAAGCACCTTTTCGGTTTTCATTTTTGAAGATTTCTATCTACTAAATCTAAATTCATTGTAGCGACACAATTAGGGATAATAGAGAGGGTACGAGAGAAAACTAAAAGCAAAAGCATGATCATTGTAGCGACACAAATCAAGACAAACTTATGCATCTTCATCCTTCCATTCAATAATCATGTTGTTTTAGCTTTTGAAAATAACTTTGGCAATAGCCAAACAAATAAACAAATAAGAAAGGTAACATTTCTTAAAAAAACAACATTTCTCTTTCTCTCCCCTCAACTATTTGTCTCTTCCCCAATTATCTCTCCTCTTCTCCAATTATCTTTCCTCAACCAACAGTTACACTAAAATATTATAGTACCTGAAAAAAAAATAGAAAAACAAAAAATGTTAGATTGGAAGAAAAGTGAAGAAAAAACTTAGTCGGTTTGTTAAAGTATATATTAAATCTTCTTTTATCCTAATTTTATTTTCAGGAGATCACATCCAATTATATTTTATATTTTTCTGCAAATATTCGATTAAAAATTGGCTACGAATATCCGTGAAAAGAATTATATTGCCAACAAAATTAAAAAAGAAATAGAGAGATAAGAAAGACCAAAGATTTTAGGAGTAACAATCCATTAAAAATTGACCAATAATATATGTGAACGATAATAAAAAGAAGATTTAGTGAATAAATTTAAAACTAAAACTAAATATAAGGATAAAAGTAAATACAAAGATAAAGGTAAATATAGTGATAAAAAAGACCAGAGTGTAAGATTTAATAAATAGAATTATATGATAAAACAAAAGAAATACGTAAAATTTTTATATGTAATAGAATAGTGTAATGTAAAATTTTTATAACAAGCAAGTCCAAAGACTAATGTTCGCATGAAATTTAGCTATGAACCATTGTAAATTAGAGGAATAATTTTGCAGAATTTCGAATTTGAAATTGATGTCATGGGCTCACATAGATTGACTTGGATTTCAAATGACAAAATCGAACTTTAAATTAGTGACAACAACTTAAACTAATAAGGGAAGTGGTCTCGCTAAAAGATAGCCTAGAAATTAAATCAGTTAATTTATGATGTATGAGCTATGATGGATGTATGAGTTGTATCGTATCATGTAGTATACTAGTATATAATGATGTATGAGTATGATATTTGAGCTGTGATGCATGATAATGTACGTAATTTATACATTTGGATGTATGACGTATATGATATGTTTGATGCACTTGTGGCGTTATGATGAGTATGATGATTGCATGACATTTATCTTAATATATTGATGTTTTCCATATTAAACCTGTTGTATGATAATGAGTGTCATATTAAGCAGACCGGGGCTATTGGGACGCTATAGTATTCGGCATTGGGTTTTTTTGTAGGTTGGACAGGCGATGAGTCACGGGCTTGCATGCGAGCTGGGCCGCTGGACTTGGGTCGTGGGTTATGGATTGGGTCCGACCCAGGTCCAACGAATCCTTCTTCCTTACCCGACTCTCTGCAATTCTCCGATGCCGTTTTCTCTCTCCTCTACACGATGGTTCCCAACGTCGTTTTTTCTTTCTTTTTCTTCCTCTTCTTCTTCCTCTTCCTCTCTGTTTGCTTATCCTCCTCTCTCCCACGAAGTTTCGTGGTTGTTGAACGTCGAGGGAGGCAGATTTGGGTTCTCCAAAAATCCGATTTTTGGGTTCCTTCTCTGACGGTGGTGATGACGGCTACATGGCGTCAATTTGCTTTGGGGTGGAGGTACTGAGGCCGGTGAGGACTTTCCAGTGTGATTGGCTCAATATAGGGGTTGGGGCTGACGTTTTTTAGTTATGGCTTATCTCGCCAGAAAAACTACGAATAATGAAGTTGAGTCACTCACTTTACAAAAATTCATGGAGAAAGAAGAAAAAAACTCTTCTACTCTTCTCAATCCTAGTTTTTCTAACGACCCAATTTCTACGATTGGACAAGACCACTAGTATTACAATTTGAAGGACTTTCAAAATTGTATGACATAGAACTAACAAATTTGGGATATAAGATAACTCTAAATCATAAATATAAGTTCAAATCTCAAAAATTAAAACTCATTTTGGTTTGAAGGCAACAATCTCCAAAAACATTTAAACCATGAAATAAAATAAAACTAATGTGAAATTAGACTTGTCGTAACTATTTCATAACTTCCACCGAAAGCATCACCAGTTATCTAGAACGTCCTTATCCTTAAAAAAAACAAAGTTTTTGGAAAAAGGTTGAGTATTAAGTGATTTTTATTGAGGATGGTTGGAGTCCCACATTGGCTAATTAAGGAGAAGATCATGAGTATACACGTGAATGACACTATTGGTACGAGGTATTTTGAAGAAACAAAAAATAAAGCCAAGAGAGTTTATCCTAGATAAAGGTGTGACCTCATCTTTCAAGACATCATTATCTAAGGTTAACTGACGACCCTTCCATAGGAACTACTATAGAGTAAAAAAATTTGAGGGAGCGACCACATGTGCCGGCCAGCTACTAAGTTTACTTGCGTAGTCCCTCACCCCCTCTTAGGTTGAATTTTCAGTGCAGTCCCTCCACTTGATTTGACATTCATCATGAGCCAAATTATTTATGTAGTCCCTCCTCCTCTTAGGAATATTTATGAAGTCACAACCTTAGCTCTCGTCTTGTTTCTACACACGTTAGTAAATCCTCAAGTAGCCATGATGCACCACGACGTTTATCTTAATGACGTTATGATGAGTATGATGATTGCATGACGTTTATCTTAATATGTTGATACTTTCCATATTAAGCATATTGTATGATGATGAGTGTCATATTGCATCATGTCAATAGATCGATTTAGGACACAACCCTAAGAGTATAAAAATGATATTAATATAAAATATCCAGCGAGCATGTGTTACTTAATATAACAAAGAGATAAGACTAGAGGGTTGTGTCAGAAGAGATGTTAAGATGGGAATTAGAGGGAACTCATGCATTTTATATGTACACAAGTATAAGGATACTTTTCCTAAAGATGACGAGTGTGGACACGCATAGTATGATGAACATGGTGATCATGGGGAGCATGACACTAGGGGTTCTGCTGACCTCTGGATGTCGCTACAGAAAGCTAGCTTGACAAAGAGGGTCTAGGGGGTGTGCGAGCCCCCTAGAGATTCACACTTGCGCGTGTGGATCGTGTGTACGGAAGTACTACATATCCATAATAGTCCAAGACCGGAGGCCACTCCTAGTACGAGATGAGATAGAGATAGGTACCTAGAGCATGATTGCATGTGATTGCATTAGCATGGCCCTTGTAGTGAGGTCACTTACTGAGCATTCTTCGAAATACCCAGGCTGTGTGCCACATCATTTTTCAGGTAAAGGCTAGGTGCCCATGTACAGATCATGGCGGCATGACAAGTAAAGACCATGGCGTTGGCTTTTTGGCCCTTAATCTCAAATAATTAATTTTAATTAATTAATTAATGTTTTGATGATAACAAACCTACCTTCAATTATTAACCATCCTCAGTATTTTGTCCACAGTGTAAGGTTTGGAATAACCATTTCAATGTCTTTTTTGGTTCACTCAAATTAGAGATAAAACGAAAAAGTTTCAGTCAAAACAAGATACCCGACGTGATTATGTGGCGATAAAATTGACATCATGGACCAATCAAATTCAAAACAAGATACCTGACGTGATGATGTGGTGACAAAATTGATATCATGGACCAGGTAAAATTGACATCATAGACCAATCGAAGTATGACATTTATAAATTTGGTAGAGTAACAAATGTTGAAGTTTTCAATTACATTTATAAAAGTTTTCGGTTACTTTTAAATGGAAAGAAATTATAATGATTTCATTTACATTTATGAAAACTAGTTGTTACTTTTAAATGAAATGTTTCAATTAAATTTATAAAACTTTTCTATTACTTTTAAAATGTTACCTACATTGTTTTCATTAACATTTTTTTTAAATATTATTTTTCGTGGTCCACGTTTCGGTTCACGTTTTAGTTGTCCGTATCAATTCCTATTTTTACAACTTGATCGCTATTTAAACTCATTATCTCTTCGTATTTTTTAGAACACAACACACAGAACATTTCACAATACACAAGTTTGATAGTTTCCTCGATCTAATTTTTTTTTAAAATCCTCCATTGTTGCTCTCTACAAAGCTTCCAATTCTATTTCTTTTTTATCTTATTCTTGATAGAGATGTCTATTGTATTGTGAGAAAATTCTAAATCTATTACTTCAGAGAGTTGTGGTGTGTTTCTATAAGATTTCAGACAATTGTACCGGTTTGATCCTAAGCCGTCGAAAGGATTGAGTTTGCTCTTGAACTCGTAAAAAGAGTGGTGTACCGGTTTGATCCTGAGCCATGAAAAGGATTGAGTTTGCTCTTGAACTCGTAAAAAGAGCGGTGTACCAGTTTGATCCTGAGTCGTAGAAATAATTGAGTTTGCTCTTGAACTCGTAAAAAGAGCGGTGTACCGGTTTGATCCTGAGCTGTGGAAAGGATTGAGTTTACTCTTGCACTCGCAAAAGGAGCAGTGTAGCGGTTCGGCTCTGATCCGAGGAAAGAGTCAGAAAGTTTTATTCAAATTCTCAAGAGGTGCTTGGGGAGTGGAGTAGGTCGAGTTTGACCAAACCACTATAAAACTAAGGTGTTATATTTTCTAACCATTTTCCTATTTAAATTCTAAATTATTGTTAAGTTTTATTGCATGGTATCAAGTTTGATTGTTATTAAAAAAAAAATTAATAATTACATTGTTGAAACCCTATTCACCTCCCTCTATGGTTATATCGATCCAACACATGGTACGTGCATAGGATAGAGGCATATTTAAATTCCATATCAATCCAACACATGGTACGTGCATAGGATAGAGGCATATTTAAATTCCTAGTCTTAGGTTAGAATAGGTTGTCTTGCCTTTGATCATTTTAAATTATTTTACTTTGTATTTTTTTTTAATTTCAGTATTTCCTTGGAAACACGGTCCGACAAAGTTAGAAGATATTTTTAAATGCTTTCAACATTTATAGTAAAGATAATATTTCCTTTTAGATTCCGCATTTTAGCAGAGCAAGAGATGTTAGTAGCAACTCTAAGTAAGTAAAAATTTATGATCGTTACAATAATTTGGTAAGAACGTAGCCGAGCTCGAGTGAATCGGGTAAATAAATTTACGTTCTTGAATTATGATGGTATACATGACTAAATTAGGTTATAAAATTAATTAAGCACAAANTGAGCTCGAGTGAATCGGGTAAATAAATTTACGTTCTTGAATTATGATCGTATACATGACTAAATTAGGTTATAAAATTAATTAAGCACAAAACTAATAGGTGTGAATTCCCTAAAATATTACCTTCTAATTGTATCCGCCAATCTTAGTTTTAGTTTTATTCAATTCATCATTTTTTTTAAGATAAATTTAAATGATAGTATCATAGTTTCAATTAAATTAGAAATTAATCCTATAAAGATATTCATCACTCATATCACGATTTTTGTTACCATCATGTAAAAGTTCAAATCTTTTTACTTCAAACTTTGAACACCCGATTGAATCTGTTAAGAACGAACTAGCGATTATAACAGAAGCAGCTGATTGTAGTCCTTAAATCTGACTTGTAGCAACGAAAAAATAATTAATGATGGAATCCTTAAATATTACTAATTAAAAGAAAAAATTGTGAATATAAGGAACAAAGGGAGAATATAAGGAACGAAGTTGTCAAAAATATTTAATGATTATATTTAAATATTTGGAAAAGATCAAATGTGGTAACCTAAATCGGTTCATCCAATTGAGGATCGATTATAAACTTATTTAAGTTGGATTAAAATCAAATAAATGAAAATTTTATGAATTGAGTTAGTTCATAGTTCTTTTCAAACTAAATTAGATTGGACTGAACTAACTCGAATTTATTATTGATTTTAAAAGGTACATTTTACCTAGGATACGCATAATTTTATATTTTTATTTCCAAACGGTAAACTCTCTTTTTAAAATTATTTTTTATTATTTTTTTTGTTTAACCAATTTCTATAAATATCCATAGATTATAATCTAAAAATTAGATGGGGTGGGATGAAATTGAGATCTTTAGACTTTTACCCTTAAAACTCCAAATNGGTGGAATGAAATTGAGATCTTTAGACTTTTACCCTTAAAACTCCAAATATCATATTTGTCATTTCTAAGTTTATGTAATCCTTGTGTATCTGAGTCATTCAATCAAGCCATGTAATTCTTGTGTAGATTGCATCGGAGCCATTCAATGTTTGTCATTTCTAAGTTTATGTAATTCTTGTGTATCTGAGTCATTCAATCAAGCCATGTAATTCTTGTGTAGATTGCATCGGAGCCATTCAATGTTTGTCATTTCTAAGTTTATGTAATTCTTGTGTATCTGAGTCATTCAATCAAGCCATGTAATTCTTGTGTAGATTGCATCTGAGCCATTCAATCAAGCCTTTATCAAGTTCGGTTGTTAGGTGACTCAATTTAGAACAAGGTTCCAAATCTTACTTCTAGATCTTCGATCTCAAGAGGTAATCTAATTCTAGCGTTATCTCTTTGTTGATCCAAATTTTGTAGGAGGATGTGTTAATTTCTTTGATTCAAGGTTCTCGGTTCAACAAAAGCTTAGATCGTTGGGCTGAGAATTAGGGTTGACTTGTCAATTTGGTATCGGAGCCTAGGTTGCTTATTTGTGGCTACTCTAGAATTAATTTTATCTTACATTTATGCTAACTTTTTTTTTTCCTTCAAAATCTGTCAATTTATTTTCGTGCTGTCATTCCCATGATTCTTTGTCATCTTCTAATTTTCTTCCTAAAGATCATATTTTGATCTTGAAAAAAAAATTCTTATCATATTTATTCTTAATATTGTGGTTATAAATCCTTATCATTAAACAATTTGCATGTTCATTTGAATATCAAATAAACTCCAGTTCACATTTTTTCTAAACCATGTAAATTTGGAACCATTGTGATTGATATTGTTCTTTAATAATTTAAATTCGAAGATAACTTCTTAATTTGCCCATATTCCGTAGTAAGGAAAGTAGATAATTTTTTCTAGGTTTGTTATTTAAATATTGGAATCAAATGAGGAACAAATGTACTGTTTTTTTTAGCAACAACAAAATCCAAGGTTTTCATTCTGTTGAGCTTTCTGTTATTTTCTTCCTGTTCTCACCCAGGGCGAGCTGCTCAGTCAAAAGACAGCATATGTCACCGATGATGACATGTGTGAATTTGTTGGTGTTGCTTTAGGGGCATTTTCTAGGTCTGTTGCATCCCCCTCTTCTTCCAAAGTAATGAACTCTGTAACATTTTGCTTGTTATCGCCAACGCTGCACCAATCCCACTTCTTTTCTTCTTCGAATACGACATTTCTACTTCCATGAATTTTCTCATGTTGCAGATCATATATCCTGTGTGCCTTGGTTCCATCCTCTACGCCAAAGTACACCATCTTTTGGCTTTTGTTATCAAGTTTTTTTTATATATGGTTTTGCAGTCTTAACATATATTCTACAACCAAAGAATCTTAGGTACTCGAAGTGAGGTGTCTTGTCGAACCATGCTTCGTAGGGGATGCAAGTGTCCAGTGCTTTTGTCGGTAAACGATTTAGAAGATAAACCGCATGTCGCATTGCCTCGCCCCAGAAAATCTTCAAGACTTGCATGCTCTTGAGTAAGCTTCTTGTAGTGTTCATTATGATGCAATTTTTTCGGTAGACTACACCGTCTTGTTGTAGAGTGTACCACATCCCCTCGTACTTGAAAAAGAAGAGTCAACCACATCATTCCTTTTCGTCTGTGTGAGCCACTCCACATATGTGAGTAAGAGGTGTTTCTCCTCCTTTTTGTCTTCATAACAAAAATTGTCTCCTCATGGACCTTAAGACGACCAAAAACCTTCTCAACTAGCACGTTTATAAGGTCGCCGGACTGCTCGATGGAGGTAACAATTTGCATGAATCTTAGGAGAATAGCTCGAAGAAACTTCTTGACTACGGAGAT
>NW_019646762.1:21417-22318 GCF_002806865.2 Cucurbita pepo subsp. pepo
AATTCAAGTTAGATCGTGGGTCGCCAGATCGCTTCATGGCGCGCGAGTCAGTTTCCAGTTTTTGGGTATATGGGTCGGCAGTTGGACGCGTGTCAGCGCACGGCGTTGGACGCGTTCCTCCATAGAGTGTTCGACGCGTATCCTCCTTGTTTCCGGATGCGTCTCCCCCTTTCCGACCGCTGCGTGTCCGTCGCCAATTGCCTGAATTCATCAAATTTTCCAAATTCGAGTCAAATCACATATCAACCTATTTGTTTTGGATTTTTCTGTCTTCCAATCCGTAACTCGTACTAACTCAATTTCTTCACGAGAGTTCAATAATAACCCTTGCATATAAATTCAAGATACTTTTATCTCCACATCTAATAGCAATAGGGTCACGATTTCGTTGGATGTAGAGAGAGAAGTACCTTACAATAGAATGGTTATTAAGGCATACAAATTATTAAATATACATTCAAAATGGTTATATTATACTATAGATATTGAGAACAGTGAGATAGATATATATACCAAAGAGTCGCTACTGTTTTTGGGAAATTTCACTTTTCACTTTTATCTTCAATTTAATGCAATTATGAAATTGATCTTTTAATATATTAAAAAATATCAATCAAGCTTGGGTAGAAAAACTTGTTAAAATTAAAAATAAAGTTGATGTTGTTTTATCAGTTCATCCATTGCATGGACAAAAAATAAAAATAATAATAATAATAAATAAATAAATAAAAAGAAATCGATGGAGTGAATTATGCTCATATTGACGAAGAATAATAATAAACTTTTAATCACACACGAGTAACGATAGCTTTGTTGGGTCTCACTTAGAGCTAGAGCTACAACAACAAGATACAAGATTCGTACTTGGAAGGCATACTCCATGTACAAATCCTCTATGGAG
>NW_019646763.1:0-1065 GCF_002806865.2 Cucurbita pepo subsp. pepo
CTAAAAGAAAGGAGTCACGGTTGACGTTTCTCGAAACTTTTATGCGCAATAATTAGTCTTGATGATTTAGAATAGAATTTCGATCGAAGAACCGTAGTGCTTCAAATCGAACCCTAATTTGGAAACCCTAATCTGGGACGTTTGAAGTCCTTTCTAAAAAAAACGAGTCACGGTCGACGTATTTTAAAAGTTTTGTGGGTTATGATTAGATTAGGCTCGATGATTTAGAATAGAATATTGAAGAAACGGAGTGCTTCAAATCGAATCCTAGTTCTGAAACTCTAATCTTTGACGTTTGATGTCCGTGCTAAAAGAACCGTGTCACGGTCGACGTTTCTCGAAACATTCGTGCGGAATGATTAGTCTTGATGATTTAGAATAAAATTTCGATCGAAAAAACGGAGTGCTTCAAATCTAACCCTAATTCGGACACCCTAATCTAGGACGTTTGAAGTTTGAGCTAAAAAAACCGAGTTGTGGTCGACGTATTTTAAATGTTTTGGAATGATTAGATTAGGCTCAATGATTTAGAATAGAATATCGAAGAAACGGAGTGCTTCAAATCGAACCCTAATTCAGAATCCCTAATCTGGGACGTTTGAATTCCGTGCTAAAAGCACGGAGTCACGTTCGACGTTTCGAAAACATTTGTGGGGAATGATTAGTCTTGAAGATTTAGAACAGAATTTCGATCGAAAAAATGGAGTGCTTCAAATCTAACCCTAATTCGGACACTCTAATCTGAAGAGTTTGAAGTCCGTGCTAAGAAAACCGATTTGCGGTCGACGTTTTTTAAAAGTTTTGTGGGTTATGATTAGATTAGGCTCGATGATTTAGAATAGAATATCGGAGAAACGGAGTGCTTCAAATCGAACCATAATTCGGAAACCCTAATCTGGGACGTTTGTAGTCCGTGTTAAATAAACCGAGTAACGGTTGGTGTTTCTCGAAACTTTTGTGGCGAATAATTAGTCTTGATGATTTAGAATAGAATTTCGATCTAAAAAACGGAGTGCTACAAATCGAACCCTAATTCGGACACCCTAATCTGGGACGTTTGAAGTC
>NW_019646763.1:3098-3530 GCF_002806865.2 Cucurbita pepo subsp. pepo
TGATTAGATTAGGCTCGATGATTTAGAATAGAATATCGAAGAAACGGAGTGCTTCAAATGGAACACTAATTCGGAAACCCTAATCTGGGACATTTGAAATCCGTGCTAAAAGAATGTAGTCACGGTAGACGTTTCTCGAAACTTTTGTNGACATTTGAAATCCGTGCTAAAAGAATGTAGTCACGGTAGACGTTTCTCGAAACTTTTGTTGGGAATGAATATTCTTGATGATTTAGAATAGAATTTCGATCGAAAAAAAGGAGTGCTTCAAATCTATCCCTAATTCGGACACCCAAATCTGGGACGTTGGAAGACCGTGCTAAAAAAACCTAGTAGCGGTCGACGTTTTTTAAAAGTTTTGTGGGAAATGATTAGACTAGGTTCGATGATTTAGAATAGAATATCGAAGAAACGGAGTGCTTCAAATCGAAC
>NW_019646763.1:6858-15276 GCF_002806865.2 Cucurbita pepo subsp. pepo
TGATGATTTAGAATAGAATTTCGATCGATAAAACGGTGTGCTTCAAATAGAACCCTAATTAGAAAACCCTAATCTGTGACGTTTGATGTTCGTGCTAAAATAACCTAGTCACGGTCGACGTTTCTCGAAACTTTCGTGGGGAATGATTAGTCTTGATTTTTTAGAATAGAATTTCGATCGAACAAACGGAGTTCTTCAAATCTAACCCTAATTCGGACACCCTAATTTGGGACGTTTGAATTCCGTACTAAAAAAACCGAGTCGCGGTCGACGTTTTCTAAAAGTTTTGTGAGTTATGATTAGATTGGGCTCGATGATTTAGAATAAAGTATCGAAGAAACGGAGTGCTTCAAATCGAACCCTAATTCGGAAACCCTAATCATGGACGTTTGATGTCCGTGCTAACAGAACCGAGTCACGGTCGACATTTCTCAAAACTTTCGTGGGAAATGATTAGTCTTGATGATTTAGAATAGAATTTCGATCGAAAAAAACGAAGGGCTTCAAATCGAACCCTAATTCGGACACCCTAATTTGGGACGTTTGAATTCTGTGCTAAAAAAACCGAGTCGTGGTCGACGTTTTTTAAAAGTTTTGTGGGGAATGATTAGATTAGGCTCGATGATTTAAAATAGAATATCGAAGAAACGGAGTGCTTCAAATCGAACCCTAATTCGGACACCCTAATCTGGGACGTTTGAAGTCCGTGCTAAAAAAACCGAGTCGCGGTCGACGTTTTTTAAAAGTTTTGTGGGGAATGATTAGATTAGGCTCGATGATTTAGAATAGAATATCGAAGAAACGGAGTGCTTCAAATCGAACCCTAATTCGGACACCCTAATCTGGGACGTTTGAAGTCCGTGCTAAAAAAACCGAGTCGCGGTCGACGTTTTTTAAAAGTTTTGTGGGGAATGATTAGATTAGGCTCGATGATTTAGAATAGAATATCGAAGAAACGGAGTGCTTCAAATCGAACCCTAATTCGGACACCCTAATCTGGGACGTTTGAAGTCCGTGCTAAAAAAACCGAGTCGCGGTCGACGTTTTTTAAAAGTTTTGTGGGGAATGATTAGATTAGGCTCGATGATTTAGAATAGAATATCGAAGAAACGGAGTGCTTCAAATCGAACCCTAATTCGGACACCCTAATCTGGGACGTTTGAAGTCCGTGCTAAAAAAACCGAGTCGCGGTCGACGTTTTTTAAAAGTTTTGTGGGGAATGATTAGATTAGGCTCGATGATTTAGAATAGAATATCGAAGAAACGGAGTGCTTCAAATCGAACCCTAATTCGGACACCCTAATCTGGGACGTTTGAAGTCCGTGCTAAAAAAACCGAGTCGCGGTCGACGTTTTTTAAAAGTTTTGTGGGGAATGATTAGATTAGGCTCGATGATTTAGAATAGAATATCGAAGAAACGGAGTGCTTCAAATCGAACCCTAATTCGGACACCCTAATCTGGGACGTTTGAAGTCCGTGCTAAAAAAACCGAGTCGCGGTCGACGTTTTTTAAAAGTTTTGTGGGGAATGATTAGATTAGGCTCGATGATTTAGAATAGAATATCGAAGAAACGGAGTGCTTCAAATCGAACCCTAATTCGGACACCCTAATCTGGGACGTTTGAAGTCCGTGCTAAAAAAACCGAGTCGCGGTCGACGTTTTTTAAAAGTTTTGTGGGGAATGATTAGATTAGGCTCGATGATTTAGAATAGAATATCGAAGAAACGGAGTGCTTCAAATCGAACCCTAATTCGGACACCCTAATCTGGGACGTTTGAAGTCCGTGCTAAAAAAACCGAGTCGCGGTCGACGTTTTTTAAAAGTTTTGTGGGGAATGATTAGATTAGGCTCGATGATTTAGAATAGAATATCGAAGAAACGGAGTGCTTCAAATCGAACCCTAATTCGGACACCCTAATCTGGGACGTTTGAAGTCCGTGCTAAAAAAACCGAGTCGCGGTCGACGTTTTTTAAAAGTTTTGTGGGGAATGATTAGATTAGGCTCGATGATTTAGAATAGAATATCGAAGAAACGGAGTGCTTCAAATCGAACCCTAATTCGGACACCCTAATCTGGGACGTTTGAAGTCCGTGCTAAAAAAACCGAGTCGCGGTCGACGTTTTTTAAAAGTTTTGTGGGGAATGATTAGATTAGGCTCGATGATTTAGAATAGAATATCGAAGAAACGGAGTGCTTCAAATCGAACCCTAATTCGGACACCCTAATCTGGGACGTTTGAAGTCCGTGCTAAAAAAACCGAGTCGCGGTCGACGTTTTTTAAAAGTTTTGTGGGGAATGATTAGATTAGGCTCGATGATTTAGAATAGAATATCGAAGAAACGGAGTGCTTCAAATCGAACCCTAATTCGGACACCCTAATCTGGGACGTTTGAAGTCCGTGCTAAAAAAACCGAGTCGCGGTCGACGTTTTTTAAAAGTTTTGTGGGGAATGATTAGATTAGGCTCGATGATTTAGAATAGAATATCGAAGAAACGGAGTGCTTCAAATCGAACCCTAATTCGGACACCCTAATCTGGGACGTTTGAAGTCCGTGCTAAAAAAACCGAGTCGCGGTCGACGTTTTTTAAAAGTTTTGTGGGGAATGATTAGATTAGGCTCGATGATTTAGAATAGAATATCGAAGAAACGGAGTGCTTCAAATCGAACCCTAATTCGGACACCCTAATCTGGGACGTTTGAAGTCCGTGCTAAAAAAACCGAGTCGCGGTCGACGTTTTTTAAAAGTTTTGTGGGGAATGATTAGATTAGGCTCGATGATTTAGAATAGAATATCGAAGAAACGGAGTGCTTCAAATCGAACCCTAATTCGGACACCCTAATCTGGGACGTTTGAAGTCCGTGCTAAAAAAACCGAGTCGCGGTCGACGTTTTTTAAAAGTTTTGTGGGGAATGATTAGATTAGGCTCGATGATTTAGAATAGAATATCGAAGAAACGGAGTGCTTCAAATCGAACCCTAATTCGGACACCCTAATCTGGGACGTTTGAAGTCCGTGCTAAAAAAACCGAGTCGCGGTCGACGTTTTTTAAAAGTTTTGTGGGGAATGATTAGATTAGGCTCGATGATTTAGAATAGAATATCGAAGAAACGGAGTGCTTCAAATCGAACCCTAATTCGGACACCCTAATCTGGGACGTTTGAAGTCCGTGCTAAAAAGACCGAGTCGCGGACGACGTTTTTTAAAAGTTTTGTGGGGAATGATTAGATTAGGCTCGATGATTTAGAATAGAATATCGAAGAAACGGAGTGCTTCAAATCGAACCCTAATTCGGACACCCTAATCTGGGACGTTTGAAGTCCGTGCTAAAAAAACCGAGTCGCGGTCGACGTTTTTTAAAAGTTTTGTGGGGAATGATTAGATTAGGCTCGATGATTTAGAATAGAATATCGAAGAAACGGAGTGCTTCAAATCGAACCCTAATTCGGACACCCTAATCTGGGACGTTTGAAGTCAGTGCTAAAAAAACCGAGTCGCGGTCGACGTTTTTTTAAAAGTTTTGTGGGGAATGATTAGATTAGGCTCGATGATTTAGAATAGAATATCGAAGAAACGGAGTGCTTCAAATCGAACCCTAATTCGGACACCCTAATCTGGGACGTTTGAAGTCCGTGCTAAAAAAACCGAGTCGCGGTCGAGGTTTTTTAAAAGTTTTGTGGGGAATGATTAGATTAGGCTCGATGATTTAGAATAGAATATTGAAGAAACGGAGTGCTTCAAATCGAATCCTAATTCAGAAACTCTAATCCGAGACGTTTGATATCCGTGCTAAAAGAACCGAGTCACGGTCGACGGTTCTCGAAACTTTCGTGGGGAATGATTAGTCTTGATTATTTAGAATAGAATTTCGATCGAAGAAACGGAGTGCTTTAAATATAACCTTAATTCGGACACCCTAATCTGGGACGTTTGAAGTCCATGTTAAAAAAACCGAGTCGCGGTCGATGTTTTTTAAAAGTTTTGTGGGTTATGATTAAATTAGGCTCGATGATTTAGAATAGAATACTGAAAAAATGGAGTGCTTCAAATCGAATCCTAATTCGGAAACCCTAATCTGGGACGTTCGAAGTCCGTGCTAAAAGAACCGAGTCACGGTCGACATTTCTCGAAACTTTTGTAGGGAATGATTAGTCTTGATGATTTAGAATAGAATTTCGATNTCGGACACCCTAATCTGGGTTGTTTGAAGTCCGTGCTAAAAAAACAGATTTGCGATCGAAGTTTTTTAAAAGTTTTGTGGGGAATGATTAGATTAGGCTCGATGATTTAGAATAGAATATCGAAGAAACGGAGTGCTTCAAATCGAACCCTAATTCGGACACCCTAATCTGGGACGTTTGAAGTCCGTGCTAAAAAAACCGAGTCGCGGTCGACGTTTTTTTAAAAGTTTTGTGGGGAATGATTAGATTAGGCTCGATGATTTAGAATAGAATATCGAAGAAACGGAGTGCTTCAAATCGAACCCTAATTCGGACACCCTAATCTGGGACGTTTGAAGTCCGTGCTAAAAAAACCGAGTCGCGGTCGACGTTTTTTAAAAGTTTTGTGGGGAATGATTAGATTAGGCTCGATGATTTAGAATAGAATATCGAAGAAACGGAGTGCTTCAAATCGAACCCTAATTCGGAAACCCTAATCTGGGACGTTTGAAGTCCGTGCTAAAAAAACCGAGTCGCGTTCGACTTTTTTTAAAAGTTTTGTGGGGAATGATTAGATTAGGCTCGATGATTTAGAATAGAATATCGAAGAAACGGAGTGCTTCAAATCGAACCCTAATTCGGACACCCTAATCTGGGACGTTTGAAGTCCGTGCTAAAAAAACCGAGTCGCGGTCGACGTTTTTTAAAAGTTTTGTGGGGAATGATTAGATTAGGCTCGATGATTTAGAATAGAATATCGAAGAAACGGAGTGCTTCAAATCGAACCCTAATTCGGACACCCTAATCTGGGACGTTTGAAGTCCGTGCTAAAAAAACCGAGTCGCGGTCGACGTTTTTTAAAAGTTTTGTGGGGAATGATTAGATTAGGCTCGATGATTTAGAATAGAATATCGAAGAAACGGAGTGCTTCAAATCGAACCCTAATTCGGAAACCCTAATCTGGGACGTTTGAAGTCCGTGCTAAAACAAAGGAGTCACGGTCGACGTTTCTCGAAACTTTTTTGGGGAATGATTAGTCTTGATGATTTAGAATAGAATTTCGATCGAAAAAACGGAGTGCTTCAAATCTAACCCTAAAATTCGGACACCCTAATCTGGGAAGTTTGAAGTCCGTGCTAAAAAGGCCGAGTCGCGGTCGACGTTTTTTAAAAGTTTTGTGGGGAATGATTAGATTAGGCTCGATGATTTAGAATAGAATATCGAAGAAACGGAGTGCTTCAAATCGAACCCTAATTCGGAAACCCTAATCTGGGACGTTTGAAGTCCGTGCTAAAACAAAGGAGTCACGGTCGACGTTTCTCGAAACTTTTTTGGGGAATGATTAGTCTTGATGATTTAGAATAGAATTTCGATCGAAAAAACGGAGTGCTTCAAATCTAACCCTAAAATTCGGACACCCTAATCTGGGAAGTTTGAAGTCCGTGCTAAAAAAGCCGAGTCGCGGACGACGTTTTTTAAAAGTTTTGTGGGGAATGATTAGATTAGGCTCGATGATTTAGAATAGAATATCGAAGAAACGGAGTGCTTCAAATCGAACCCTAATTCGGACACCCTAATCTGGGACGTTTGAAGTCCGTGCTAAAAAAACCGAGTCGCGGTCGACGTTTTTTAAAAGTTTTGTGGGGAATGATTAGATTAGGCTCGATGATTTAGAATAGAATATCGAAGAAACGGAGTGCTTCAAATCGAACCCTAATTCGGACACCCTAATCTGGGACGTTTGAAGTCCGTGCTAAAAAAACCGAGTCGCGGTCGACGTTTTTTAAAAGTTTTGTGGGGAATGATTAGATTAGGCTCGATGATTTAGAATAGAATATCGAAGAAACGGAGTGCTTCAAATCGAACCCTAATTCGGACACCCTAATCTGGGACGTTTGAAGTCCGTGCTAAAAAAACCGAGTCGCGGTCGACGTTTTTTTAAAAGTTTTGTGGGGAATGATTAGATTAGGCTCGATGATTTAGAATAGAATATCGAAGAAACGGAGTGCTTCAAATCGAACCCTAATTCGGACACCCTAATCTGGGACGTTTGAAGTCCGTGCTAAAAAAGCCGAGTCGCGGTCGACGTTTTTTAAAAGTTTTGTGGGGAATGATTAGATTAGGCTCGATGATTTAGAATAGAATATCGAAGAAACGGAGTGCTTCAAATCGAACCCTAATTCGGACACCCTAATCTGGGACGTTTGAAGTCCGTGCTAAAAAAGCCGAGTCGCGGTCGACGTTTTTTAAAAGTTTTGTGGGGAATGATTAGATTAGGCTCGATGATTTAGAATAGAATATCGAAGAAACGGAGTGCTTCAAATCGAACCCTAATTCGGAAACCCTAATCTGGGACGTTTGAAGTCCGTGCTAAAACAAAGGAGTCACGGTCGACGTTTCTCGAAACTTTTTTGGGGAATGATTAGTCTTGATGATTTAGAATAGAATTTCGATCGAAAAAACGGAGTGCTTCAAATCTAACCCTAATTCGGACACCCTAATCTGGGAAGTTTGAAGTCCGTGCTAAAAAAGCCGAGTCGCGGTCGACGTTTTTTAAAAGTTTTGTGGGGAATGATTAGATTAGGCTCGATGATTTAGAATAGAATATCGAAGAAACGGAGTGCTTCAAATCGAACCCTAATTCGGAAACCCTAATCTGGGACGTTTGAAGTCCGTGCTAAAACAAAGGAGTCACGGTCGACGTTTCTCGAAACTTTTTTGGGGAATGATTAGTCTTGATGATTTAGAATAGAATTTCGATCGAAAAAACGGAGTGCTTCAAATCTAACCCTAATTCGGACACCCTAATCTGGGAAGTTTGAAGTCCGTGCTAAAAAGGCCGAGTCGCGGTCGACGTTTTTTAAAAGTTTTGTGGGGAATGATTAGATTAGGCTCGATGATTTAGAATAGAATATCGAAGAAACGGAGTGCTTCAAATCGAACCCTAATTCGGACACCCTAATCTGGGACGTTTGAAGTCCGTGCTAAAAAAACCGAGTCGCGGTCGACGTTTTTTAAAAGTTTTGTGGGGAATGATTAGATTAGGCTCGATGATTTAGAATAGAATATCGAAGAAACGGAGTGCTTCAAATCGAACCCTAATTCGGAAACCCTAATCTGGGACGTTTGAAGTCCGTGCTAAAACAAAGGAGTCACGGTCGACGTTTCTCGAAACTTTTTTGGGGAATGATTAGTCTTGATGATTTAGAATAGAATTTCGATCGAAAAAACGGAGTGCTTCAAATCTAACCCCATAATTCGGACACCCTAATCTGGGAAGTTTGAAGTCCGTGCTAAAAAGGCCGAGTCGCGGACGACGTTTTTTAAAAGTTTTGTGGGGAATGATTAGATTAGGCTCGATGATTTAGAATAGAATATCGAAGAAACGGAGTGCTTCAAATCGAACCCTAATTCGAAAACCCTAATCTGGGACGTTTGAAGTCCGTGCTAAAAGAACCGAGTCACGATCGACATTTCTTGAAACTTTTGTAGGGAATGATTAGTCTTGATTATTTAGAATAGAATTTCGTTCGAAGAAACGTAGTGCTTCAAATCGAACATAATTCGAACACCCTAATTTGGGTCGTTTGAAGTCCGTGCTAAAAAAAGAGATTTGCGATCGACGTTTTTCAAAAGTTTTGTGGGGAATGATTAGATTAGGGTCGTTGATTTAGAAAAGAATATCGAATAAACGGAGTGTTTCAAATCGAACGCTAATTCGGAAACCGTAATCTGGTTCGTTTGAACTGCATGCTAAAAGAANTTTCAAATCGAACGCTAATTCGGAAACCGTAATCTGGTTCGTTTGAACTGCATGCTAAAAGAATGGAGTCACGGTGACGTTTCTCGAAACTGTTCTTGGTAATGATTAATCATGATGATTTAGAATAGAATTTCGATCGATAAAACGGTGTGCTTCAAATCGAACCCTAATTCGAAAACCCTAATCTGTGACGTTTGATGTCCGTGCTAAAAGAACCGAGTCACGGTCGACGTTTTTCGAAACTTTCGTGGGGAATGATTAGTCTTGATTTTTTAGAATAGAATTTCGATCGAACAAACGGAGTTCTTCAAATCTAACCCTAATTCGGACACCCTAATTTTGGACGT
The DNA here is from genome assembly GCF_002806865.2 of Cucurbita pepo subsp. pepo. Lineage (NCBI taxonomy): Eukaryota > Viridiplantae > Streptophyta > Magnoliopsida > Cucurbitales > Cucurbitaceae > Cucurbita > Cucurbita pepo. The sequence continues at coordinate 15,130 of NW_019646763.1, forward strand.
TTGAATTCCGTGCTAAAAAAACCGAGTCGCGGTCGACGTTTTCTAAAAGTTTGGTGAGTTATGATTAGATTAGGCTCGATGATTTAGAATAAAATATCGAAGAAATGGAGTGCTTCAAATCGAACCCTAATTCGGAAACCCTAATCT
>NW_019646763.1:19776-21058 GCF_002806865.2 Cucurbita pepo subsp. pepo
GGTCGATGATTTAGAAAAGAATATCGAAGAAACGGAGTGCTTCAAATCGAACCCTAATTCGGAAACCCTAATCTGGTTCGTTTGAACTCCATGCTAAAAGAATGGGGTCACGGTCGACGTTTCTCGAAACTTTTGTTGGTAATGATTAATAATGATGATTTAGAATAGAATTTCTATCGATAAAACGGTGTGCTTCAAATCGAACCCTAATTCGAAAACCCTAATCTGTGACGTTTGATGTCCGTGCTAAAAGAACCGAGTCACGGTCGACGTTTCTCGAAACTTTCGTGGGGAATGATTCGTCTTGATTTTTTAGAATAGAATTTCGATCGAACAAACGGAGTGCTTAAAATCTAACCCTAATTCGGACACCCTAATTTGGGACGTTTGAAGTCCGTGCTAAAAAAACTGAGCTGCGGTCGACATTTTTTACAAGTTTTGTGGGGAATGATTATATTATGCTCGATGATTTAGAATAAAATATCAATAAACGGAGTGCTTCAAATCAAACCCTAATACGGAAACCCTAATCTGGGACGTTTGAATTCCTTGCTAAAAGAACCAAGTCACAATCGACATTTCTCGAAACTCTTGTAGGGAATGATTAGTCTTGATGATTTAGAAAAGAATTTCGATCGAAGAAACGGAGTGCTTCAAATCGAACCATATTCGGACACCCTAATCTAGGTTGTTTTGAAGTTCGTGCTAAAAAAACAGATTTGCGATCGACGTATTTTAAAAGTTTTGTGGGGAATGATTTAGAATAGAATATCGAAGAAACGGAGTTATTCGAATCGAACCCCAATTCGGAAACCCTATTCTTGGACGTTTGATGTCCGTGCTAAAAGAATTAATTCACGGTCGACATTTCTCGAAACTTTCGTGGGGAATGATTAGTCTTGATGACTTTGAATAGAATTTCGATCGAAAAAAACGGAGTGCTTCATATCGAACCCTAATTCGGACACCCTAATTTGGGACGTTTGAATTACGTGCTAAAAAAACCGAGTCGCGGTCGACGTTTTTTAAAAGTTTTGTTGTGAATGATTAGATTAGGGTCGATGATTTAGAATAGAATATCGAAGAAACAGAGTGCTTCAAATCCAACCTTAATTCGGAAACCCTAATCTGGGACGTTCGAAGTCCGTGCTAAAAGAAAGGAGTCACGTTCGACGTTTCTCGAAACTTTTGTACGAAATGATTAGTCTTGATGATTTAGTATAGAATTTCGATCGAAAAAAACGGAGTGCTTCATATCGAACCCTAATTCGGACACCCTAAT
>NW_019646763.1:21712-22278 GCF_002806865.2 Cucurbita pepo subsp. pepo
GTTCTAAAAAAACCGAGTCGCGGTCGACGTTTTTTAAAAGTTTTGTGGGTTATGATTAGATTAGGCTCGATGATTTAGAATAGAATATAGAAGAAACGGAGTGCTTCAAATCGAACCCTAATTCGGAAACCCTAATCTTGGACGTTTGATGTCCGTGCTAAAAGAACCGTGTCACGGACCACATTTCCCGAAACTTTCGTGGGGAATGATTAGTCTTGATGATTTAAAATAGAATTTCGATCGAAAAAAACGGAGTGCTTCAAATCGAACCCTAATTCGAACACCTTAATTTGGGACGTTTGAATTCTGTGCTAAAAAAATCGAGTCGTGGTCGACGTTTTTTAAAATTTTTGTGGGGAATGATTAGATTTGGCTCGACGATTTAGAATAGAATATCGAAGAAACGGAGTGCTTCAAATCCAACCTTAATTCGGAAACCCTAATCTGGGACGTTCGAAGTCCGTATTAAAGAAAGGAGTCACGTTCGACGTTTCACGAAACTTTTGTACGTTATGATTAGTCTTGAAGATCTAGTATAGAATTTCGATCGAAAAAACGGAGTGCTT
>NW_019646764.1:0-320 GCF_002806865.2 Cucurbita pepo subsp. pepo
TGTTTAGCATGATGAATGTTTACTTCTTTGGCGTTAAGATGCATTGTATAGTGTGTGTATTGTTATTTATCTATATGCATAGTATTAAGGCCTTAGACTTAAGCAACCTTATATTGGTTTATAGAACCATGCCTAGAGGACGAGGACGAGGAAGAGAAAGGGGAAGAGGAAGAGGAAGACGAGGATGGGGGCAACCCCGTTGAAGAGAAGTAGGACGGGGTGTGGCAGTAGAGGGCCCACCTCAAGAAAGATCAGAGACTGGGTCAGTAACAGTTACACCGCCCCCAGTCTTACCACCAGTTGAGCTACCTCCTCTAGCT
>NW_019646764.1:6744-7621 GCF_002806865.2 Cucurbita pepo subsp. pepo
GATAACTCAAGGTGCGTTTTGTGCTTTTTAGTAAACGCCGTCATCGGTAACCGAGGTCGGAAAATTGGGTATTTCCTAATCGTTCTTAGATCTGTGGTTTTAGAAAGAAAAGAAAGAAGGACGAAAAATAAAGAGAAAGAGGAAGAAAGAGGACCGAAATCGGTAACGGAAACGCCGCGGGAAGGAGAGAGAAAACTCGTCGGAAAATCGGCCAGAGTCGGGTAAGGAAGACGAGGTCCACGGATCCGGGTCAACCCGAACCCAAAACCCAAGAGAGTCAGCCCATTCTTTCCCTCGGCCTCTGCCTTCGGCCCAGCCCAACTACAGCGACCCAAACCTCAAACCAGCTTAGAAGCTACGGTTTAGTTGAACCAACCCGAGACAAGCTCGACGGTCCAATCGAGCTGGTCTGTAACCCCAAAAAAAAAACTTTCGGCCTACCCCAATAAACCGAGGCCCAACGATAGTCTTGGCTCAGTAACCTCTGCAGCCCGCGACCCAGACCACGACCCGAACAGGACTGCGATCCGCGCTTCGACCCGACGCTACCGCACGACTTGGCTCGCTCTACTACTGCCACGTATCACATAGCGGCGCAGGCAGTCCCTCGGCTCGGCTCGGTGCAGCACAAATGGCTCGGGCTCCCTTCGGTGACGCTCCAGCGGCTGTTCGGCTCGGCTCACCTGTTTTCAGGCCGGTTTCCACTGTTTCGACCCTCTCGAATTTGTTTTTGGCCCCGATTAAGGTATCCGAGGCCGTTTTAGAGCCGTATTTCACATTTATTGAATTATAGGGAAATTAATTGTGAAATACTAACAGAAAGTGGTGAACGGTGTGATAGGAAACAAACCCCAGCGACGTAGGAAGCAGCTCTCAC
>NW_019646764.1:14828-16572 GCF_002806865.2 Cucurbita pepo subsp. pepo
TGTATGAGTAGGAGTGAGGAACAAACGGTTTTGAAAAAGTCTTTTCCATGTACGGATCTTGATTCCAGTATGTCGGATTCATGACTTTGAAAAGTTTTAACTTTAAGTACGCGATTTTTGAAGGATCATCGCGACTCGAAATATGAGTAATTTCGACGAATTTTGTGTCGACTAAAATGAATTCATAAAACCGTCTGGTCTTATGAAGATCTTTCGGGATATAGAAGAATCCCGATGGATAGGCTTTCTTGACAACCTCTCTGATTTTTGGGTCGTCGTATTCTTGTTCTACCAGGGCTTCTGGTATAGACACAGATTTTTGAAAATAGGTCCTGATTTCAGGAACTGGAGAAAATCGAACGGGAACAACCGCGTCCGGGTAGGTTGAGGGGAGAGAAGATCCCTTTGAAGTGGAAGAGACAGTAGGTATCAATGGAGTAGCGGCAGATGGCCGTGTTGAAGAGGCAGAAGGCCTCGTCGGAGTGATAACCTCCGCTAGTTTTTTTAGAAAGCTTTGCTCTAGACCTGGTCACCAATGTGAAACCAGCATCCATTGCGTAGCTATCGGACGTCATTGGAGTAGGTGTGTTTGAAGAAGCAATGGGCTTCTTCCCTTTTTCTGTTGCTTTCTCACCGGTCATCACTGGGAGAAGGAGGTTGGCTAGGGAGAGTTTTTCTTCGAGAATAAGAACTCTCTTAAGAGGTAATCTGCCAAGGGGTTTTCGACCCCTTTTATAGGCAAAATTTGGAATTCGAAGCAAGATAAAATGGCTTGACATCTTTTTCTAAAACAAATTTAGATGCCCTTGAATCTGTTTTGATAACAAAGCTTTTGTTAATTAAATCGCTTTAAAATTTTTGTAGACAACGTACTATTGAAAGTATTTCTTTCTTCACTGTTGAGTAATTTTTTTAAGTAGAATTCCATATTCCCAAATGGAAACAAACAATAGATTCTTTCTTGTCAAGAGACTGTTTCAGGATTCCTCCATATCCAATATCGGATGCGTCGGTCTCCACTATTAAACTAGCCCTTAGGTTTATGAGCGATAAACACGGAATTGACATGACAAGGGATTTGATTTTTTGGACTGTTTTGGTGTGTTCTTCAGTCCAAGGCTTTGGATTCTTTTTTAGCCTTTCAAAAAGTGGCTTGGAAATGGGTCTGTTATTTTGATCGAAATCAGACACATAATTGAGACATCCCAAAAATCTTTGTAGTTGGGTTTTATACGTAATTTGGTCCAAAAGTTTGAGGCAAACTCAATGGATATTTGAATGGATTTAATGAGACCCAAATGAATTTCAAACCAAGAAAACGGATCTTTGTTTGAAAAAGTTTAATTTTTTGTTTAGACACAACTACACCGCTTCTTTTGACTGTCGTAAAAAATGTTTGAAGATGCTTGAAGTGTTGATTGATGTTTTGAGAAACAATCAGAACATCGTCAACATAAACAATTGAAAAGTCTTGAAAAAGATTGAAAATATCATTCATAATCTTTTGAAATTCGGATGGAGAGTTTTTTAGCCCAAATGGCATAACGTTCCATTCGTATTGTCCGAAAGGGACATTGAAAGCCGTTTTGTACTTGTCTTTTTCTGAAATCTGGATTTGCCAAAATCCTGATTTCATATCAAATTTTGAAAATACTTTTGCATTTGAAATTCTTTGCATTAAATCTGATTTATTTGGAATTGGATATCTAATCCATTCCAAAACCTTATTTAAGGGTTTGTAGTT
>NW_019646764.1:21929-22256 GCF_002806865.2 Cucurbita pepo subsp. pepo
AATATCCGAAAAAGACGGTTGAGGATACCAGTTTTTCTGATTACTGGTATTATTTTGACTTCTCCTGGAGATTCTTTCAATTCGATTGTAGAGAGGCTCTTCTACCTCATCTAAAATCACGTGTTTGAATTCTTGAATTTCGTCGTCATTGTTAACGACATTGACAGATGAATCCTGATGTGTTATCCAAGGATTTAGGATTCTATCCAACTTTTCTTCTGTTTTGGCCATCGCGGCCTCTTCTTTTGAAATCCCCTTTGTAAATATGTCGAGGTTTTCCGGTCTAAGTATTGGGATTGACACATCGACTTTCGGTACAGAGCTGCC
>NW_019646765.1:0-1416 GCF_002806865.2 Cucurbita pepo subsp. pepo
CCAACCCATCTCTTCTAGCTCTTACAACCTTTTTATTAATTACTACAAATATATATATATAAAGTTCTATGTAATGGCACGAAAAAAAAAAATTAAGTGTAACAGTCGCGGGAAGGTGAGATTTTTAGCGAGGCGCCGGATCGGATACCCATCCGCATCAACCCACAGCTACAGTCTAGTCGTTCTAGCAACTGCACGGTCCAGCGCGATTTCGCTGCCCAACCATCCATTCAACCTAGTAGACATGTCGTGACCCAACAATGTTACACGACTTAGATAACTCGCACGCCTGAGAACACGACCAACTCTTCCGACGACTTGCATAAGTGAGAACGAATTTGAAGGACAAAAGCAAGCTAAATTGGAGATAGATCTTCAGCTAAGGCCAACCAAGTAAGTGGCCCTACTATTGATTTGATCGAAAGACTTGTTTTATGTATGATGACACTTGCCCAGTGGCCGTCTGCATGTGTCATGTATGTTGATATTATGTGTATGATGATGTAATATGATATGATGTATTATGATGATTTAATATGTTATGATGACAGGAGATGTACGACGATATGGTATATTATAATGATATCTCATGTACAATGATATGCATGTATGAGATATCATGTTACACTATGATATGACATGCTACGACATATATGATAATGAAGGGTTTTATGATGCACAACCCCCAAGTCATGCTATGAATGATGAATCTATGAAATCTTTGCATGCATGTTACCTAGGGCAATATGTGAAGGATGTGTGAAGTTGTGTCACATGAATGATTAAGATGAAAAGTATAGTGCCCTCATGCATATTGTATGTTCATTTACATCGAGATACTTCCCCTTTTATGATGAGTAGAGATGCGTACACTATGATGATGACGACGACTATCATGCTTTGGCATGATCCACGATGATCATTGTACCTCCAAACATTTATTTTTTAGTATATATTAAGTGAGTGTAAGACATAAATTGTTTTTTTTTTTTTTTTTTTTTTTTTTAATTTACTTTGAATATTTTCATTGTATTGTTTTATGACTCTTTCGTAAACGTATAGGTTTATGACATCGTTTTATGAAGTCGTTTTAGATTAATGTTTACGCATAAAAAAGTTATGTCATGCATGTGGTAGCGACTCTAGTCAAATAGAAAACTAGGGTCGGTACATCGTTTTCATTTTTGAAATTTATTTAAAAAGCTAAACTTAATTATTTGCATTAATTTTTTTTTTCCCAAATTTGAGAAGTGGGAGCTTAAAAATTTAATGGAGAAATACTTTGAGATTGTTAAATTATAATATTGACGTCATATAAATGAAGGGATTTTAATTGGTTAAGTTCAACAACTTCTTGATTGATTTGTTAATTTAATATGAAGTTGGTAATTATTGTCTCTGTGTTTTTTTTTTTTT
>NW_019646765.1:2199-22126 GCF_002806865.2 Cucurbita pepo subsp. pepo
TTTTTTTTTTTTTTTTTCTCTCTCTTGAATGCAGAAAAAGTTGGTAAAGCTAATAAAACCAAACGGTGATGATGGATAAATGACTGACATCACCATCTCCCTCCCCTTTTCCCCCCTCTCTCTCTCCCCCTTTCTCTCTCTATATATATAACTTTTGGAATAAATATTATACATTTTTTGGTATATAATTCTTTAATAACAAATAGTTTAATTTTTTTAATCTGCTTATTTTCATTTTATATTATTTTTATTAATTAATATATTCTATTATGAATAAATAGGGGGTTTCTTTTAATTCAATGATCCATACATTTGATCGGGGGAGGGGGGTTTGATGACAAATCGGTTCCCTTATAGTATATTTTGAAGCTATTCAAATCTGGCACGAGTAAATATGATTTCGCCCCATGGTCATACAACAGAATATGAAATAAGAAAGTAATACAATATGAGAGCAAGTAAAAGGGGTTTGACATGTCTCGGGCATACAATACGTCATGATCGTCACATCCTTCTCCACCTAATTGGTTGACATTCTTGTCAACCATCTACTTTAAAATCTGCAGTGTGGGTCATGGTGGAGTCCATATCTTTGGCGTGTTCCTAATTAGTTTCCTTTGAAGGGAGGTTATTTCATTTGACAAGGAATTCGTTAATACTTCGTACATGCCTTTTGACTTTCTTAACTCTGTCAACTAGGATCACTTTGATTCCTTTGTTATCTTTCTGCTTGAGGTCTATTCCCGTAGTCATCATTCAGATCAGGGTGGTAAGGTTTTAGGTTTCTCAAATGGATTACAGGTTGAATTTTCATCTATGTGTACAATGCCACCTTGTAAAATGTAGCCTCAATTTTATTAAGGATTTAGACCAGTTCTTGATACTTCCTAACGAGTCTTTGGTCTTTTCCGCTCCAAAATAAAATCTGTTTCGGCCTGAGTTTGATGAGTACCTGGTCCTCGACTCGAAACATGAGGCGACACCACTTTTCATTCACCCACTTCTTCATATGTTTGGAAGCTTTCTCTATGTAAGCTCAGGTAATAATGTAAGGCACAGATGGTCGTCGTCCCCTCACAATCTCGAATGGAATCTTCCCCATAGAGGATTTGTCTCGCAATTGAAGCAAAATTGGGCTACATCCATCAATTGGACCCAATTTTTCTAGGGATGGTAGCTAGATGACCTATTCACTGTTGTCCCCACGAATTAAAAAAACTCTGCCTAGAATGTTCCGATAAATTGACTATCTCTATCACTGACAATGCTTCTTGGGATTTGTTGTCTTTCTACTTGAGGTCTATTCCAGTAGTCATCATTCAGATCGGGGTGGTAAGGCTTTAGGTTGCTCAAATGGATTACGGGTTGAATTTTCATCCATGTGAGCAATGTCACCTTGTAAAATGTAGCCTCAATTTTATTAAGGATTAGACCCGTTCTTGATACTTCCTAACGAGTCTTTGGTCTTTTCGGCTCCAAAATAAAATCTGTTTCGGCCTGAGTTTGATGAGTACCTGGTCCTCGACTCGAAACACGAGGCGACACCACTTTTCATCCACCCACTTCTTCATATGTTTGGAAGCTTTCTCTATGTAAGCTCGGGTAATAATGTAGGGCACAGATGGTTGTCGTCCCCTCACAATCTCGAATGGAATCTTCCCCATAGAGGATTTGTCTCGCAATTGAAGCAAAATTGGGCTACATCCAACAATTGGACCCAATTTTTCTAGGGATGGTAGCTAGATGACCTATTCACGGTTTTCCTCAAGAACTAAAAAAACTCTGCCTAGAATGTTTCGATAAATTGACTATCTCTATCACTGACAATGCTTCTTGGGATGCCCCATAACTTTACCACATATCTAAAGAAAAATTGGGCCATCAATTCAGTCGAACATTGCTTCGACGTGGGTACAAAAGTGATATACTTCGAAAATCGATCAATGATAACCAAGATTGCTTCGTGTTCTTCTAACTTAGGAAGGTGTGTGATGAAATCCAATGACACACTTTTCCAATATCTCATTGGTATCGGCAAGCATTCGAGAAGTCCCCAGACTTTGGTTTTCTCAACTTTGTCTTGTTGGTATATAAGACACGTGTTGGTATATGTCATGATATCATTTTGCATGTTTGGTCAGAAGTATCCCTTCTTTACTAAGGCGTAAGTTCGTTGCCACCCGAGGTGGTCTTTCTATAGCGTGTCATGAAACTTGTACATAAATTTCTTCCTTAGATCCCCCACCCTCGGGACATATAGCCTATTTCCTTTATTTAGGAGTAAGTCCCCTTTAACCCAAAATTGCTGGGTCTAATTGGCTTTAACTAACTCGATAACAATAGTGTTGGCCAAAAGGTCTTTCGGTAGCTATTTTCAAATGATGCGGTGCATCGACTCGCCTATTTTACTTGAATGAATATGGGCTAACATGCACACGGTCGCATGTTCTCCCTTCTAACTCATGGCGTCGGCAACTTGATTATTCATTCTTGCTTTGTGTTCGAACTTGAAGTCAAACTCAGCTATTAACTCTTGCCAACGTGCTTGTTTGGAAGCCAACTTGAGTTGGTCAAAGAAATGGCAAACAGCGTTGTTGTCAGTCTTTATCAAGAAGCGAGAACCCAACAAATATTGTCTCCAGGTTCGGAGATAGTGGACGACTACTAGCATTTTTTTCTCAGAGATAATATACCTCCTCTTAGTATTGTTGAACTTTCGGCTCTCATAGGCAATGGGGTGTCCCTTTTGAATAAAAATGCCCCCAAGTGCAAAGTCCGATGCATCGATTTCTACTTCGAACGGTTTGATACGATCAACCAAGTCAAGAATAGACCCCTTCAACATGGCTGCTTTCAAATCTTTGAATGCACTCTTGCATTTTGCTAACCACAACCTTGGGTGGTCCTTCATTAGTAGTTCTGTTAGCGGAAAAACTCGTCGTGAAAACCTTTCGACGAATCATAAATCATAGTTGGCTAATCCTAAGAAGGATCACACCTCGGTTACTGAATTGAGATTTTTTCTTCCTAAATGGTTTTGATTTTATCGTCATCTATGTTGATTTGCCCACATCTAATGGCATATCCTAGGAAGTTGATGCACTTTTAAGTGAAAGCACATTTTTCCTGCTTAACCTATAGTTAGTTATGTTTCAGCTTCTCAAAGATTAGACGGAGATGTACCTTGTATTTTTCTAGGATGGCATTGTACACAACTATATCATATAGGTAAACAACGATGAACTAGTCCAGGTATTCGTGAAAGACCAGGTTAATTAGGGTACAAAACGTAGCAAGAGCATTTTTCAGCCCAAAAGGCATTACTAAGAATTCGAAAACTCTGTATCTTTTGGGGTTTTAACCCTCGGGCAATGCACACCTGATCTTATCATGACCGTAGATCCAACTTTGTGAAGTATCTAGCTTCGTGGAGTTGATCAAACAGGTCATATATAATAGGTTATGGGTACTTATTATGTACTGCCGCCTTATTTAGAGCTCTTTAGTCGATACACAAACGTATCGTCCTATCTTTCTTCTTTTCAAATAAGACTACGGCCCCATAAGGTGCCTTTGCGGGACGGAGGAACCCTGCCGCTAGTATCTTATTTAGATGTTTTCTCAGTTCGGCTATCTCTGAGAAAGCCATCTGATATGCATCGTTTGCTGGGGTCTTAGTCCAGGTAGGATCGATGTCCCAACAATGGGGTAATGCCTTTTGTAGGCTTTCTGGCATAATATTAGCATAACTACGTAGGACATCTCTAATTTCATTCGAGACAGGTTAGATGGTGGTTACTTCTTCCACCATTAGTATAGCCATGGANCAATATGGCATGATCGTCACATCCTCCCCCACCTAATTGGTTGACATTCTTGTCAACTGTCTAGTTTTAAAATCTGCAATGTGGGTCGTGGTGGAGTCCATATCTTCGACGTGTTCCTAGTTAGTTTCCTTTGAAGGAAGGTTCTTTCATTTGACAAGGAATTCGTTTGTTGTCTTTCTACTTGAGGTCTATTCCAGTAGTCATCATTCAGATCGGGGTGGTAAGGCTTTAGGTTGCTCAAATGGATTACGGGTTGAATTTTCATCCATGTGAGCAATGTCACCTTGTAAAATGTAGCCTCAATTTTATTAAGGATTAGACCCGTTCTTGATACTTCCTAACGAGTCTTTGGTCTTTTCGGCTCCAAAATAAAATCTGTTTCGGCCTGAGTTTGATGAGTACCTGGTCCTCGACTCGAAACANTCAAAGATTAGACGGAGATGTACCTTGTATTTTTCTAGGATGGCATTGTACACAACTATATCATATAGGTAAACAACGATGAACTAGTCCAGGTATTCGTGAAAGACCAGGTTAATTAGGGTACAAAACGTAGCAAGAGCATTTTTCAGCCCAAAAGGCATTACTAAGAATTCGAAAACTCTGTATCTTTTGGGGTTTTAACCCTCGGGCAATGCACACCTGATCTTATCATGACCGTAGATCCAACTTTGTGAAGTATCTAGCTTCGTGGAGTTGATCAAACAGGTCATATATAATAGGTTATGGGTACTTATTATGTACTGCCGCCTTATTTAGAGCTCTTTAGTCGATACACAAACGTATCGTCCTATCTTTCTTCTTTTCAAATAAGACTACGGCCCCATAAGGTGCCTTTGCGGGACGGAGGAACCCTGCCGCTAGTATCTTATTTAGATGTTTTCTCAGTTCGGCTATCTCTGAGAAAGCCATCTGATATGCATCGTTTGCTGGGGTCTTAGTCCAGGTAGGATCGATGTCCCAACAATGGGGTAATGCCTTTTGTAGGCTTTCTGGCATAATATTAGCATAACTACGTAGGACATCTCTGATTTCATTCGAGACAGGTTAGATGGGGGTTACTTCTTCCTCCATTAGTATAGCCATAGACATGAGCTCTTCTCAGGCAAGCCCTCTCTTCAGTTTTAATGTCGACCATATCCATTTCTCCTGACCAAGCCCCTAATTTTAGGGAGACTCTTTTGGAGACTCCAACGATAGGTAGAGCCTTTGAATTAATAACTTTCATCTTTTCATAGTCATTCCCTACCTTTAGTTTCAGTCGGTAGGCTTCATGGTCAGAGATAAAGTTATGAGTCACATGAAAATCTACTAGGATGGTCTCACTAGCACTCTTGCATTTTGCTAACCACAACCTTGGGTGGTCCTTTATTAGTAGTTCTGTTAGCGGAAAAACTCGTTGAAAACCCTTCGACGAATCATAAATCATAGTTGGCTAATCTTAAGAAGGATCACACCTCGGTTACTGAATTGAGATTTTTTCTCTCCCTAAATGGTTTTGATTTTATCGTCATCTATGTTGATCTGCCCACATCTAATGGCATATCCTAGGAAGTTGATGCACTTTTAAGTGAAAGCACATTTTTCCTGCTTAACCTATAGTTAGTTATGTTTCAGCTTCTCAAAGATTAGACGGAGATGTACCTTGTATTTTTCTAGGATGGCATTGTACACAACTATATCATATAGGTAAACAACGATGAACTAGTCCAGGTATTCGTGAAAGACCAGGTTAATTAGGGTACAAAACGTAGCAAGAGCATTTTTCAGCCCAAAAGGCATTACTAAGAATTCGAAAACTCTGTATCTTTTGGGGTTTTAACCCTCGGGCAATGCACACCTGATCTTATCATGACCGTAGATCCAACTTTGTGAAGTATCTAGCTTCGTGGAGTTGATCAAACAGGTCATATATAATAGGTTATGGGTACTTATTATGTACTGCCGCCTTATTTAGAGCTCTTTAGTCGATACACAAACGTATCGTCCTATCTTTCTTCTTTTCAAATAAGACTACGGCCCCATAAGGTGCCTTTGCGGGACGGAGGAACCCTGCCGCTAGTATCTTATTTAGATGTTTTCTCAGTTCGGCTATCTCTGAGAAAGCCATCTGATATGCATCGTTTGCTGGGGTCTTAGTCCAGGTAGGATCGATGTCCCAACAATGGGGTAATGCCTTTTGTAGGCTTTCTGGCATAATATTAGCATAACTACGTAGGACATCTCTAATTTCATTCGAGACAGGTTAGATGGTGGTTACTTCTTCCACCATTAGTATAGCCATGGACATGAGCTCTTTTCAGGCAAGCCCTCTCTTCAGTTTTAATGTCGACCATATCCATTTCTCCTGACCAAGCCCCTAATTTTAGGAAGACTCTTTTGGAGACTCCAACGATAGGTAGATCCTTTGAATTAATAACTTTCATCTTTTCATAGTCATTCTCTATCTTTAGTTTCAGTCTGTAGGCTTCATGGTCAGAGATGAAGTTATGAGTCACATGAAAATCTACTAGGATGGTCTCACTCGGGTAAGAATTGATTATAACATCAACGAACATCAACCCTTTCTTATACTCTTCTTTCAGATCAACCTTCTTTTGGATATAGGCGATAGAAATTTTGAGACTCTAATTCTTGGAGTGTCGTGATCTTCCTCTATTGTCATTGGTTCACGTTGAAGGGCACTAAGTGCAGCTTGATGAGGCCATTAAGGGATTTTGTGGGTTAGGAGTGGTGCTGGTTTCTTTTGGAAAATTGCTTCACCACCAAAATCTAGGAGTCTTTCTACGGCAATGAATGTAGCACTTTTGTTCATATAGTTTTTTTTCTCACCCATGGTTGCAATCCCTCGAAAAAAAACAAATATTTTGTCTTTCTCTGATATGTCCTAATATCCAACCTCAACACAGAGAACTGCTTGATATAGTATCGTATTCACTCAGTGTGTCTCAGTTTCTGTACTTTTCATCCTCTTACGAACTTGACATTTTCAGGGAAGAATTGATTCATCAACTCTTTTTTTATGTCTTCCCATGAGTTGATGTATGAACCACTTTGAAAATCATTCACCTTCGATAGCCACCAGATTTTTGCATCGTCCACGAAATACGTTGTGGTAAGTGTAACTTTTAGGTCCTCGACACAAGTTCCTATGGCTTTAAAGTATTGTTCTACGTCAATGATTAAGTTTTTCAATTTTTTGGCATCTCGCTTCTCAAGACATTGGTTTCTGGAATTTTAGTCGGTTGATTCTGACCTGAGCTTGGCCTGGGGTGTGATTCTGTACAACCCTCATGGTCAAATTCACTCGGGAGTTTATCTTGGCCATCTCTTCTTGGCATCAATATGTGTTATGAAGTCTTTAGCTGACTCATTGAACAACTTCAACTTGGTCTTCTCCGAACCATCTAGTTATTCGACATGTTCCTCCATGTGTGCGAGAAAGCTTTCAAGACTACCTCCATATTCTGATCTACTCGTTCGGGAAACTCTTTCTTTTATGGAGTAGACCTTGAATATCAATTCTTTGATCGGCAGCCCATCCAATTGGGCATTTATAGCATCTATACTCCTAACTTTTTCATCTAGTTTCACGAGTCTGTTTTCTAAGAAACATATCATGTTGGGCATTTCTTTCAAGTAAATCATTTCTTCTTCCATCTGGGTAAGCCGGTCGGCTTAAGATTTAGGTGTTGACTTCGTCATCGACAATTGCACTTTTTTTTACTTTTTTTTATTTTATTTTATTTTATTTTTTTTAAGCGGAATAATGATTGTGCAACACTTGTTCTAACCCAGCGAACAAGCCAACCGTGTAAAAATCGAACTTTGCAGAAAATTTGGACATATGGTCGAGCCTTGAGCTACATTTCGAGAGAAAATATTTTAGAAAACATAGGCGAGGAAAATCATTAAAAACAAGTTGAAAGTAAGCACTACGGAAGTCAATTGCATTGAAAACATGTAGGGAAGATCGATTACAAAAGTTGGTCGTGGGAGGTTTGATGACTACTTGATCCCCCTATAGTACAGTTTGAGACAATTAAAGTCTGACAGGAGTGGACATGATTTCGCCAAACGGTCATACAATAAAAAATGAAATAAGAAAGTAATATAACATGAAAGCAAGTAAAAAGAAGTTTGACATGTCACGCACATGTAATCATGAGCAACACGTCTTGGATCAGCATAACTGTGAAACGAAGCAAGATAACCATTTGTTCGAGATCAATTGGCTTGATTGAGTTAAGCCAAGTAGGCACAATTTAGCTACCAAGCCAAAAAGATAAGAAACTAGTATGATGCATATCAAATTCTATCCAATCCAATGCTTCCTTATAACCTACCCAAATATTAATCTTAATGAGACAATTGCTCGATTGTCTCATCGTACTACCCAAACGTATATAAATAAAAGAGACTCATCTCACAAATAAGGTATAAAATACTATCTTAACTCAACTCAGCACCATTTCAATCTAACCATTTACTTGTTCACCACGAATCGAGCTAATATTGACTTGCGGTCAAATTATCGCATCAACCACTATCCGTTCAATTTCTCTCGAAAATGAAGAAAAAAAAAACTGAATATGTTGTTTTGTTGATGGGAGAACCAAATCCACTTGTCAATCAAAACCAAAAAAGACTAGATTCTCCAATGGAATTGAAGCCAAATCCACCATTTTGTTTTGGAGTTTAGCAAAAAAGGAGAAAACCCAATGCCACCCTCTCTGTTTGGTCCATCAAATCCATCATATTCTCTTCCCCAAACTCATGCACTCAAATTCATAGTTCTTGTCCCCTCCCCTTCGCTACCGTCCATAGCCCTCACCATCCACCACTCCTTTCCCCTCTTCTTTTTCTCCTTTTCACGTCGTGTCTTGTACAAACATCGAAATGTTCTTTTATCGAATGAGTATCGTTTTGAATTCGACTCGAATTTGAAGCATATAGGTAAATAGGGCAATTGATGCTACTTATATTCGGTCATGATGTTTGGTACTATGTTGGTATATTCATTTGAGTCCTCACTTTGTATTCAACTTTAACATGGACGAATGAATAATTTAGCCCTCGATATATAAAAAAAAAAAGTACAAACCGTTGATCTAGACATAACTCAATTAGTTAAATTGTTGATTTAGAGATATAAAGTTTGAATCTCCACTTGTACATGTTGAACTCAGAAGAAGAAAAAAAAACTTAAGTTCTATACCAATCTAAGTTTGATTGATACACAAAATTAACGGTCAAAATAGCTGTAACAAATCTCATAAACCACAACAAAATCTAGGCTCTAATGAAATTTTACCTCTTTTATGTTATATATGGAGATTTTAAGATACTTTTGTTTAATGAATTTTCAAACAAATTTTCACATTTTTTTCAAGTTTTACGTTATGATTATAACATAGATTATAACATCGTGAAATCAAAAACTTATAATATAAAATTTAGTACGACTTATCAAGTTTAAACGTATATTTTCTACTCTTCAAATAAAATATTATTTTAAATGAACAACGACATAGTATTTAATGTTTCTCAGTTAGATCCTTCCATGAACAAAAATGTTAAAAATTAGTGGCAAACTCGTAGGGTCAAATATTGATAATTTAAATGAGAATGGACTAAATTAAGAATTACCTTAAAAACAATAGGGACCACATAGCAAATTTAGCCTATTTTATTAAAAGGGAAGGGGGCCTATAGTTTATAAATGGAATTATAAAACCTAATTTCATGGATCCAATGCTTACGTAATAAATTCTTTATTTATTTATTTTTTCTTTTTGAAACTTCGATGGAAATTCCTCTTTTAAGTAATGGATTACTTTATTATATAAAGTACTATCAATTTGATCTTCATTACATTTTTAACCCTTTTTTTGGTGATTTTTTTTTAAAAAAATTGAATCATTATTGGGTCCATTAATCCCATTATGTTCTAATTTGAAATCTCAATTATTGTTAAATTAATCATTTTTTAAAAAAATATCTCATGATGCAAGTTATTTAAATTTTAATGAATTAATTAATAATAACCTTATGAAAAGGATATTATTGAAATAATTGATGGGCTTATCCAAGAAATTAAATAATAATAAGTGGTTTTTTAGAAAGGTTCGTGAGTTGGATTCGGTAGATGGACACGACTCTCCCCTTAATCGAGGCTCGACTCCTTTTCCTTTGGAGTCCTTTGTTCGATATTTGAGAATTTACCAATCTATTGACACGACTAAGTTTAGGGCATGACTCTGATACCATGTTAGATGAACACGACTCTCTAGAATGGTATGATATTGCTCTCATGACTTTACTTTGGGCTTTCCCAAAATACCTCGTTCCAATGGAGAGAGTATTCCTTTATTATAAACCCCTGATCATTCCCTAAATTAGCCGATGTGAGACTTTCATCATCCAACAGGATTGAGTCCAATAGTCACATTTTTCAAAACCAACTTAAAAGTTCGAGAATAAATTTTGGGTCGGATTGAGTTGAAGTTTTTTATTTTTAATATAAGTAAAACATTTAAAAATTATTTTTCAAAGGGTCGTACCAAAACCCAAGAACCAACCAAACCCAATAAATAATTTTTGAGTTGGTTACTTGGTTCTTGGGTTCTTGTATGAGAACCTAAACGGTAGAAGTTTGGTTGGGTTGAGTTTGGTTGATCGAGTTTTTTTCAAGTTATTTGAGTTTTGAAACGGTGCAATTTTCTCAACACAAGAAAAGTTTTCAACTAAAATGAGGCGTATTTATCATCATTCACATCATATTCCACGTGTATCAACTTACATGCAACTACCCGTGTCTACATTTCCATCACATTCATCTCCAACTCCTAAAAGAAACCATATCGATACTTGTCTTAGGTAATTCAAACTAATTTTTCACATTTAAGATCATAATTAATGAAAGAGACTACTATAGTGACATCATAGTCTCTCGATTCGTGTTTCATAGAGTCTATTCTCTCCAACCAACACGACACATCCATACTTATTTCAACATTTATTGATGTCTTCCTCCTTACAATTTTGCTCCCCACATCTTCAATATACAAATTTTATTACCAAAGTAAAAAAGAAAAAGGAGCCATGATGAAAGGAGGAATTGGGAACATTTTCATTATGTCTTGTCATTTCTAAAGTTTTTTCACACAATCATCAATAAAAGATCATGTTTCTCTCTGACCCAATCGGTACGAATTCATAATCAAGTAAATGAATTAATTAATTACTGATTTTGAAAGATATTACAGAATTTAATTTAATTTAATTTTTTTGATTAAGTCAAAAGCTAGAGAGAGAAAGAGGAGAGAGAGAAAGAGAGGCTGTCTGAATCTTTGGAGTTTCTCGTATGTCACTTACCAAAAAGATGCCTATTCTTAGTGTCTTAAATCTGAGTGAAGAGGATCATAAAAGTTTAATTTTTTTTCATAAATAAATTATTAATTAGGTATAATTTTGATTAAAAAAAAAAAGATTAATTAGGAGCATATAACGTGGAACAGGAATTTATAGGTTGCAGAGATCCAGTGAGTAAGAGCATATTGGTTTTGAATTCTTTGCTATTTTTTGCTCTTTATGATTCCTTAGCGATGTGGGTTTTCTTTTATTCTATCGAATCATGATCTGCCATTGGAGCTGCCATTGGAGCTTCAGAGTTCTTGCTTTTCTTCTTCTTCTTCTTCTTCTTCGTCTTCAATCTTCTTGCTATGGACTGAATTTTGATGGGGTTCTCTTGCTTTCGTTCAAGTATGGCGTTTTGGATGACCCTCTTTTTGTTCTTCAGAACTGGAATTACTCCGATGAGACGCCCTGTTCATGGCGGGGAGTTCAATGCTCTGACGGTGGTGGTGCCGGCTCTAGAGTTACAGGTTTGTCTCTACCGAATTCTCAGCTGATGGGCTCTGTTTCTTCTGATCTGGGTCTGATTCAAAACCTTCAATCGGTTGATCTTTCTAATAATTCCTTTAATGGGTCTCTTCCCTTGTCTCTGTTTAACGCTACCATGCTCCGGTTTCTTGATTTGTCGGAGAATTTGATCTCCGGTGAGGTTCCGGCGGCGGTGGGTGGACTTGGGAATCTGCAAGTTCTTAACCTCTCTGGTAATGCTTTGGTCGGGAAGTTTCCGGGTGATCTTGCGGATTTGGGTAATCTTACGGTTCTGTCTCTGAAGAACAATTACATTTCCGGTGAAATTCTCGGTGGGTTTAAGACGGTGGAGGTTTTGGATCTGTCTTCTAATTTGATTGATGGAGCTTTGCCGTCTGATTTTGGTGGCGACAATTTACGTTATTTCAACATCTCGTACAATAAACTTTCCGGCAAAATCCCGCCGGATTTCGCTCATAATATTCCGGCCAACGCCACTATTGATCTCTCCTTCAATAACCTCACCGGAGAAGTCCCTGTTTCCGATGTGTTCATGAACCAAGAAGCAAAATCCTTCACCGGGAATCGCCAGCTCTGCGGCGAGTTAACGACAACCCCATGTTCAATTCCTTCTTCGGCGGCGTCTCTCCCGCCGGCGATCGCTGCCATTCCACTAGACCGAAGTACTCCAGAAACGACATCGCCGGAAAAACAGAGCGAAACTCGGTTCAAACCCTCAACAATCGTCGCCATTGTACTCGGAGACATCGTCGGATTGGCAATTCTGTTCCTCCTCTTCTTCTACGTCTATCACTTGAAGAAAAGAAACAAATCCGTCGAAACCCATTTGAAAAACGAAGCCAATTTGGCCAAGGAGAGCTTCTCCACATCCTCATCGGAATCCAGAGGAGTTTCCCGATGGTCCTGTTTAAGAAAAACAGAGGACCCAGAAGAGGGGAACTCCGATCAGGCGAGTGCCGTGTCAATCTCCGGCCACCGTGAGACGACAGAGGAGGGAGGAGATGGGAACAGGAAAGGGACTTTGGTGACGGTAAACGGCGGAGAGAAGGAGCTAGAACTGGAGGCGCTGCTGAAAGCATCAGCGTACATCCTCGGCGCCACCGGATCAAGCATAACGTACAAAGCAGTACTGGAAAACGGGACGGCGTTTGCCGTGAGAAGAATCGGAGACGGCGGAGTGGAAAAATTCAAAGATTTCGAGAATCAAATTCGTGTCGTAGCTAAATTGGTTCATCCAAATTTGGTTCGTGTTCGTGGGTTTTATTGGGGCATCGATGAAAAGCTCATAATTTATGATTTTGTTCCTAATGGAAGCCTCGCCAATGCTCGTTACAGTAAGTTTTTTTTATGTTTGTGTATTGTTGATTTGAGTTCATGGGTTCAAAACAGCTCCAAGCTTGTCGCCATGTCCGATGAACTCTGAGTTCTTGAGCTCAGAAGCTTGCCGTTCACGGCGTTGGATTGAGTAAATGGTTGACGGTGGAGTAGGTATAACTGAAAGTGTTTGTTTTTAATGACACTTTGGGAAGTCAACCATTAAATTATGTCCTTAGCGGCAAAGATTTCACTTCCCGGAAAATTCACGAGCTCTGTCGGTATAGCTCATAAGTTGTGCCTTTTTCTTACTTTAATAGGGAAAGTGGGTTCGTCGCCTTGTCATCTTCCATGGGAGCCTCGATTGAGAATAGCCAAAGGAGTAGCTCGTGGCCTTTCTTATCTCCATGACAAGAAGCATGTCCATGGCAACTTGAGGCCCACCAACATTCTTTTGGGTTTCGACATGGAGCCCAAGATCGGCGATTTCGGTCTCGAGAAGCTCTTCTTGGGCGACTCGAGTTACAAGCCCGGTGGCTCAACTCGAAATTTCGGAAGTAAACGGTCCACTGCATCTCGAGATAGCTTCCAAGATTTCGTTACTGGACCAAGTCCAAGCTCGATTAATGGAGTGTCGCCGTACTTGCCACCAGAGTCGCTTCGGAGCTTGAAGCCCAACCCAAAGTGGGATGTGTACTCTTTTGGAGTGATATTGCTTGAGCTATTGACAGGGAAGATCATCGTGTTGGATGAGTTGAGCCAGGTGCTTGGACTTGCCGTCGAAGATAAGAGTCGAGCCCTGAAAATGACTGACATGGCGATTCGAGGTGAGATGGAGGGGAAAGAAGAAGCTTTGTTGTCTTGCTTTAAATTAGGATATAGTTGTGCATCACCTAACCCACAAAAGAGACCATCCATGAAGGAATGCTTGCAAGTTTTGGAGAAATTTCCAACCATATCCACTTCATCACACTATTATGGTCTCTAAGGGGGAAAGTGCAAATAATATAGAGGTGTTTGGGTTATTAACTAACAGTCCAATGTGTTTGTAATTGAGTGTGTGTGATTGATGCATCCAAAAGTTTGGTATTTGTTGTGTTCTAAACTTATGATCCACTCATTTTTTTTAGTTAAATTTCATAAAAAAAAAAATCGTACCCTACGTGTTTCACAATACAAGTTATTCGTTCAGGTACAAAATGAGTTTGTTTCAATAAATATGTTGTCAGTTTATACTATCATCGAACCCATATACGAACTTTTTCACTATCATTATAAAGTAAGATGACGGTATGCAATGATAACAGTACAAAACCATCATCAAAACATATGTTGTCATACATGTACAATGACTTTTAGCTACGATGACAGTTTAGAACTTTCATCGAGTGCAATTTTATTGTTATTATATGATGTCAATTTAGAGTTGACAACTAACCTAGTGTCATCTGATTTAAATTGACATTATGTGCATGAGTTTTGGTGATGGTTTGGAGCCGTTATCTTTTGCGAATCAAAACATATATGATTTATTTATTAACGTCGGTACAATTAATTCCATTATGATGAACATAAATGTCTCACCAAAACTTGGTAACATGAAATTATATAATAATGGTTTTTAACACCTATATCGTTTGTTTAGTTCAATCAAATAACACACAAATTGAAGTATAGATGCAACACAATTTTCTCACAACCAAATTTAACATTTTATTCCATAAAAATAGGTGAACACTTAGTAACATAATTATCCTTCTCTATTCAACTACAAAATTATCATAAACTATAATAGTCTACAAGTTCATATAGCGAGTAGATAAGATTCTTTATGGACCTTCCCTCAAAAGTTTAAAATGGGTCCGTTAGAGAGAAGTTTTCTTACCCGAATCATTCGTTCCCCCCTCTAACTGATGTGGGATATCACAATCCACCCCTCTTAGGGACTTAGTGTTCTCGCTGGCACATCGTCCGTGTCCGGCTCAATATCATTTATAACAGCCCATGTCTAGTGTCACAATCACACTCTTGATGGCAGTGGACTTGTGATTGTGCGGCACTCACTTTCCAACGACAAGGGAGTTAAACCAATTCGTTCTTATGTCGCCTACGGCCAAGCGACGTATGCTCGAGCCTCTGACCACAGTTTAAAAGAAGGTTTTAGAAAATGAGGGCAAAGAGAGATTTCGAAAGAGAGATTTTTAAAAGAGACGTTATATGAGCAAGCAAGAGAGCAACAACAACGGCTCACAGTATATAACCTTGGGTAGAGAGAAGTTGAAAACTAGTCATATCCCCTACCCAAGGTTATATACTGAGTCGTTGTTGTTATTCTCTTGGTTATACTAGCACATCGTCCATGTCTGGCTCTAATATCATTTCTAACAGCTCATGCCTAGCACTAACACATATTGTCTTCTTTGGACTTCCCCTTCCAAGTTTCCGCTCAAGGTTTTTAAAACGCGTTTGCTAAGAAGAGGTTTCCACACCTCCACAATCCACCCCTCTTGGGAGCCTAGCATCCTTGTTAGCACGCTACTTGACGTTTGCCTCTGATACTATTTGTGCCCACGTCCACCGCTAACATATATTGCTTTCTTTAGATTTTCTCTTCTAGGTTTCCGCTCAAGGTTTTTAAAACGTGTTCGCTAAGGAGAGGTTTTCACAACTCACAATCCACCTCCTCTTGTTGGCCCAACGTCCTCGCTAACACAACACTTGATGTCTGTCTCTTATACCATCTGTAACAGTCCTAGACCATCGCTAGTTGATATTGTCCTATCTGAGTTTTCCCTTTCGAATTTTCCACATGGTTTTTAAAATGCATTCGCTAAGGAAAGGTTTCCACGCCTCATAATAAAAGAAAATAAAAGTTGTGGCAACCAAGAAAAGGTAGATACATGTTATGCTTATTCAATTAGTACTATCACCAAAGTTATTCTTGTGTAAAAGGCTCCCAAATCTCCAACCAAACTATCCATAAAAAATGGGTCAAACATTTGAAGCAAAAGGAGATGAAACTACCATCGCCCACCATCGCCCACCATCGCCCACCATCGCCCATTGTATCTATTGCTTCTTCACAACTTCCCTGTTTTCTTTTGGAAATTGTCTATTCTTTCCCAATGGCACAACACCTTTGAACTTCAACATATATATAATCACATGCAATCCTACCAAACTCGATTATATGACAGATATTTCGTAAAAATCTGGTAGTAGAGATATATATGATAGATATTTGGTTTGGTACATTATATTTTGTAGGTGATTAAATCTGTTAACGCTATATTTAGTAAACAGAAATCATATATATACTCATTAGTCTTGCAAGATTATTTTCATATACGATCCAGTATTCCTGTTCATAGATCTCGGAATCTAGAATATTATAGAGTAAAGAAAGATTAGTTAATTCATGAACAAAAAATCCCAAGATCTATGAAATGTATGAACAGTGGAATTTACGAGTTTCAAAATTATTTTCATTGTTTGTATTCTCTATCAGTGTACATACGTGAAGTCATCAATAAAACCTGAAGTTAATATCTCTCCTTGAATTTTCTCTCTCCTATTCTTTGTGTTCATTTTGATCGAATATGTGCATTGTTGTGCAATCCTAACACACGAGAATTTTTTTCATTGGAGTTGAGGAGCACTATAACAATGTTCAATGTCATAGGACAGTTTCAGTGGACAATTAGGTTAATCGTTGGCAATGAGAGCAAGCAATTAAGACTTATAAAACAAAAGCGGAAACAATAGATAAAATAGCTCAAACCCAGATATTGTCCTCCTTGAATATTTCCTTTCAAGCTTTCTCTCAAAGTTTTTAAAACACGGGTTTCCACATGCTTATAAAGGGTATTTCGTTCTTCTTCTCTTTAACTAAGACAATATCATTTTCAACTCTACTTGAGAACGAGCACGAGTTACGTAGACATTGAAATAGGGAGAGTAAATAATTAAAATAAGAGGAGAAAGGCAAAGGGTTTGAGGATTGGGAGATAAGAATGAGAATTTCAAGAACACCCAACCACTCTTTACTGTAATGATGTAAGAAGGAATCAATAATTGTAATGAATATAAATTTGAGTGTGTAGCTGTAACAAATGTATTAAACAAAAGACCAATTATTTATGGGGATTTCAGATTTCAATGTTCCACTAATTTTACAGCCATGCAAAACGACAGCGTACGTTATGTATACCACGTGCCTGCACAATTTTTTCCCACATTTTGCTGTATATATATACACGTGTTTAGCTGGTTTGTTGAATGCTACATTCAGACTCTGATACCACTTGTTGTGCGTCGAAATGTTACAACTTTCAATGTTCTGATATCCAATTGTTGTAGTAGAATGTCGCAACAAAAAATGGTTCGATATCCCATTATTGTAGCGGAATGCCACAACCAAAATGTTTTGATACACAATTGTTGTAACGAAAGTGGAAGCAATATCGAGCGCACTCACACACCCACGAATACAATTTAAACAAAGAGACAAATTTACGTGCGGTAGCCCATCACTATAACTAAAGTGTTTATAAGTGCATCTCTCATCGCCTCCCACTACAAAGTTTCCCAACAAAAGTTCAAGACAAATACAAAATGTTTATGACTTGACTCCACTTCAAAATAATGCTAGACAAGCCTTTATATATTCGATTCAGATATCAAACTAATTATATAAATCATTTATGGAAGTAAATGAGGATTAATAACCAAATTAATTTCATTTTTTTTAAGGTAGAAATTGGAGTAAGAATTTTTTCATGGGTAATTTTTTTTTTCATTTTTTTTAAATTAGTTTTTTTTATGTAATATTATTTTTATTAAAAAGTGTAAACAAAAATCTAATATAATATTTACAAACAAAAATATAATAAAATATTCTACGAAAAGATAAGGCTTACAATAAGGTAATAAAAAATTCGTTGAAAATGTTTATGATTATTGAAGACGAGAAGCTAAATAAAACAGTAACAAAACGATCTAAATCTATTTCAACCCAAATGGAATATGCTCCAGTAAATTCATCAACGATCCGACACTTGCCCGTAATTGTTGCCTCATGCGCTTGTAATTTTCGCTCGTTCGAGTTTTGTATGACTCAAGTGAAATATAACATGATTGCACATGCACCCCACCCTTTTCGATACTTATAACTATGGGTAAATTTTAACCCTTATTCAATCCTTTTTAAGAATTTTTAGGAGTCTAAATAATTAAACACAAATTTATAATTCGAGGTAGTGTACAACTCAACTGATTAAAATATTACGTCGATTCAAAATTAAAAAAAAAAAAAAAACTATTACGTCGTACAAAAAGTAGTGTTTGAAATGTGATTGCCGACCAAATAAATAAGAAAAAATCAACGTTCGACTAATGACAAGTCCAAGCATACATTAGAGCCACAAATGTGACAAGAAAATAACAAAAATATAAACAAAACAAAATGTGTCAAAATCAAATTATTTATAAGAAAACGAAATAGGAAAAGGAAATACAATCTTTGAACATGCTCATCATTAAAAGTCAAAATATGATAAAATATTGCATATTCAAAATAATAATAATAATAAATAAATAAGAAGAAAATATAAAACTCGAAGAACACTACTACATGTCTAAAAAATCGAACATGTAACGACCCAGGTCCATCGCTAGCGGGCTTTGCCTTTCGGCTTCCCCACCCTTATAAATGGTGTTTTGTTCTCCTCCTCAATTAACGTGGGACATCACAATCAATCCCCCCTTCGAGACCCAGCATCTTTACTAGCACACCGCCTCGTGTCTACCCCTTTGGGGAAGAGTGAGAAGGCTGGCACATCGTCCGGTGTTTGGCTCCGATACCATTTGTAACAACTCAGGCCTACCGCTAATAGATATTGTTCTCTTTGGGCTTTTCCTTTCGGGCTTCCCCTCAAGGGTTTAAAACGCGTCTGCTAGAGGAAGGTAACTCTCTCACGTCACCGTCATCTATCAATATCTCAAATTCTATTTACAAAAATGAAAGAGTAGCCTGAGTGAATATATAAGTATATTCAATGAGTAACTCGCTCATAGTTCTATAGTTAAACACACTTCACATAACACGACTCTCATACTATAAGTTACCACTCACTTGAGTTCCTAACATGACTTTCATTCCTTAAACACGATACATTTGGCTCTTAGGGTAGCTCAAATCTTTGGTTGATGTAGTAATCTTTTTACTAACTCGTTACAACCACTCTGGCATGTCTAACTTCCTTAGAGTTGATCTTACAACTATCTACCAATCTTGACGTCAAGTTCACTCATAAACACTTACTATGAGGGTCCATTCACTTTCGTCCAATATACTATCATGACGAGTAAACTCAACTTAAGTTCTTGAGTCGATAAACTCTTTATCTAATCCCTATTACCGAGTTCTCTTAAGTTTACCATAACAAGTTTGTCAACTCCATGGAGCTTGAGTTACTCTTCCTGATGTAAAGGAGTTCTAGGGTGTTATGATTAATTCTCTACTAGTTTTCTTAATTATGGTGTAACATATACTCAGAGCTTGTATGTAAAGCGCTCTCATGGTCAATTACAGCTTATCTAACATAGTATATAACACGACACTTAGGTGCTCTCCTAGTTCTAATTAGCACACAACACGTCATACGGGGTTTAATAGACTAAAATATTAGGTGTTGTAGTAGACTAACGAACTACCAACTTATAAGATGCAAATGTGGACCTTTGGTTCTTAGGGCAGGTTCACTGTTACAGTTACAGCATGCTTGGCGACTATAGATGTCCATTTATCCCAAATAGGCAGGGAATCCCACTTTAAATGGGGAATAGGAGAGGGAGTGGAGAGAGATTCCTCGTTATTAGAT
>NW_019646766.1:0-20853 GCF_002806865.2 Cucurbita pepo subsp. pepo
GGAGCCATTAGAGAGCGAGAGAAAAGGAAGGAAGACAAAGAGGGAGAAGAAGTCGAGAAGTGTTAGAGAAAGGGGGGAAAAGGGATTTGGTATATAAAGAAAGAAAGAAAAAAGAAAGGGCATTGAAAGAGGGTGGTGATTTAGTTGGGGAGTTGGAGGTTAAGAGCTGAATTTTCTTCAATTATTGTATTTAATCATAACAACATTTAACAAATTAAATAAATAATAATAATAATAATAATAATTTCACGGCGTTTTGTTGACATTCCAACCTCTATTTGTTGACATTCCAACCTCTAACATTTTGATCGAGATATAAAGAAATTCATTCATCGAAATTATTCACTGATATCGACGTTTTATCGAAATTATCAGTGTTTTAAAACAACATACTGAGTCGTTTCATTTATGGTAATACTTTTAGCCTATTTTTGTTGTGTTTTAAGAACAATACTCCGTTGAATCTTACTTTAGTTCAATAATGATAGAGGAAGATCGAGCTAAAAAAAACACTATGAGCCTCTTCGGTCGAAGTTGAAGTGTTTTCTCTATGTTTATTGATATTCGTCGACAATGTAAGTAGAGATATCTACGGTAATTTTTTATTTATTATTATTTTTTAAAAATTAAAAACAGTAAAAAAATTCTAATAAATAAATAATATATATATATAAGGCAATTTAATTTCTAAAAGAATCCAAATTTAATATAATAACATAGTTTTTAATAATTAAAAAAAATACTAAAAAATAATTAATTTATTTTTTTAATAAATATATTTATATTAAACGGAGACGGGTGGGGTGGGAATATACTCCCGTCCCTATTTATCTAACATGGAAAAAATGTTCCTCACTCCCTCTCTCATTCATCGTCTAAATGGAGAATCTCCTTCCCATTCGAGGCAGGTTTCGTAGGTAAAATAGAATCTTTAAATGTGAAGTTGAATTTAACGAAATTACTGTGGGGTGGGGAATATACTCCCGTCCCTATTTATCGGAAAAAATGTTCCTCACTCCCTCTCTCATTCATCGTCTAAATGGAGAATCTCCTCCCCGTTCGAGGCAGGTCCCCGTTTAAATGTGAAGTTGAATTTAACGGAATTACTGTACAATTTATAATGAAGAGGTCAATTTGACACAAAAATTCTTTAGATTATACGATTATAGACATCTACAGATCACATATATACGGACCACATTTTTGCAATTTATAAATGTTAAAACATTTAAAATAATTAAATGTTACAAAATTAGGCGACTTACTATGAATAGACATACGTGTTTGGGTTGGTCGAGTTGGCTACGATAATGAACCAAAAAGAGTTCACAACCAGCCTAACTCGACCTTTACTTTTCGGTTGGGTTGACTTAGGTTGTCGAGCTATTTAATTATTTTCTTAATTAATTTTAAAATATCTATTTATCCATAATACATGTTACATTAATAAAACATACATTAATCCATAACTATTCAAACAATAATTAGTTAAATTCTTAAACGTCTAGTTCTATTTGATTTGCATAACAATAATTAGACCAAAACATTGAGCACCACGATAATCAACATCATGATCATGAGCATTAGTTACTCGACGACGACAACAACCTAGACAAGTTCGACCGAAAAGAAAGAGAAAGGGAGTTGTGACTGGCAGCCCAAGCCTACCACTAGCAGATATTGTCTACTTTGGTTCGTTACGTATCATCGTCAGCTTCACGGTTTTAAAACGTATCTACTAGGAAAAAGTTTCCACACTCTTACAAGTAACGTTTCGTGTCTCTTCAACCGACGTAGGATCAGACAATGAACCTAACCGCAAACTTCAAAGAGATTAATAAATATATTAGCCATTTTTTCTTATAAAAAAAAATTAATCATTAAAAAGAATCAAAAGTTGATTCATGAATGTTCCAAAAGTAGCGTTGACTTTTTTTATTATTGTAAAACACAATAAAACATTAAATAAAAGAAAGAAAACAAGAGAAAGCCAAACAGGATAAGGTAATTAAAACAAATGATATATTTTGACTTTTGGTCTTTTTTTTCTTCTCTATTTGACCTAATTTTTCAAGTATTTGACATATTGGGTTTTTTAATTTTTATGTTTAAGGCTGACAAGATGGCCGGAAAAATAAAAATATACCCCATAAAATATCTGTCGTTGAATAGGTCAATTGGTTACACAATTTTTGTCACACCCAACACGAACAAGTACCACATTCAAATGAGAGTGATACTGAGGATACAATTACTAAAAAAAGACTTAAAATAATTAAAAGTTACTATATATATATATACCAACGACGTGTCCTTTCCTTTTCAGTGGTTCAATTATAAGAACGGTAAGGTTAAACGTGTTTTGCTTTGAACAAAATGAATTGTTCTATGTTAGGTGACCTTATAAGAAATTTCATACGGGAAGAACAGTAACCATGTTGGAAGAGATGTAGGAGAATAACAGAGTCATCAGGTGTTGAATTTCGAGTTTTGAATCGTGATAAAAATTTTAAGCATGGATCGTTACAATTTCTGTCCGGATCTTTGAAATTATTTTTGATATACAAACACTCGAACTCGATAAGAAACATATCAAAATCGAATTAAATCGATAAAAAATGATTTTTTTCATAGGAATTGCAATAAATAATTGATGGAAGTTAATGAATTTTGGGGGTAGAAACAAGGAGCTGGTGCCAGCAAGATTTAGCTTAGAAAGAGACAAGTAGGGTTGGAAGTCTCACCTTTGACTCACACTGGATTTTCCTTTTATGCCAGCCAATTCCAGCTCGTTGTCTCTCATTTGTCACCGTCGCCATCTTTTTAAGTAAAGAGACGACTATTATATGTCACTTGTTCTAATTCAGTGAATAAGTCAACTGTGTAAAATCATACTTCACGGACAGTTAAGACATATGGTCGAACCTCAAATCACGTTTCGAGAGAAAATGTTTTAGAATTGTATCCAAGGGACAACGATGATGTGTCACTTATTCTAATCAAGTGAATAAGTCAACTCTGTAAAATCAGATTTCACGAACAGTTAAAACATATGGTCAAACCTCGAATCACGTTTCGAGAGAAAACATTTTAGAAATCGTGAGCGGGGATAATCGTCGAAACTAAATTGGAAGAAAATATTGTGAAATGGAATTTGTAACGTCCCCTCCACCCTTTTTATGCCAGCTGATTCGAGCCTACTGTATCTCACTTGTCACAATTGCAATCTTTTTAGGAAAGGTACAACCATTATGTATCGTTTACTCTAATCCAGTGTGAATAAGTCAACTCAACTGTGTAAAATCATACTTCAATAATGAATAATGAATAATAATAAGTATATATGTATTTAAGAGACTACGAGTTGCAAGCTTTCATACCAAATGGGCAAAGGTCTGAATTTGGTACTCATTTGGCCCCATCATGTGATGTCCCACATTGGTTGGGGAGGAGAACAAACCACCATTTATAAGGGTGTGGAAACCTTCTCCTAGCAGACACGTTTTAAAACCTAGAGGGGAAGCCCGAAAGGAAAAGCCCAATGAGGACAATATCTGCTAGCAGTAGATCTGGGGCGTTACAAATGGTATTAGAGCCAAACACTGGACTATGTGCCAGCGTTCTCGCTCTTCCCCGAAGAGGGGGTAGACACAAGGCAGTGTACCAGTAAGGACAATGGGCCTCAAAGGGGGTGAATTTGAGGGCGGTCCCAAATCTCGATGAGAGGAAGGAAAGAGTGCCAATTAAGTTGTGATGTCCCACATTGGTTGGGAAGGAGAACAAACGTCCATTTATAATGGTGTGGAAACCTCCCCCTAGCAGACTGGGAAGGAGAACAAACTTCCATTTATAATGGTGTGCCTCCCCCTAGCAGACTGGGAAGGAGAACAAACTTCCATTTATAATGGTGTGCCTCCCCCTAGCAGACTGGGAAGGAGAACAAACTTCCATTTATAATGGTGTGCCTCCCCCTAGCAGACTGGGAAGGAGAACAAACTTCCATTTATAATGGTGTGCCTCCCCCTAGCAGACTGGGAAGGAGAACAAACTTCCATTTATAATGGTGTGCCTCCCCCTAGCAGACTGGGAAGGAGAACAAACTTCCATTTATAATGGTGTGCCTCCCCCTAGCAGACTGGGAAGGAGAACAAACTTCCATTTATAATGGTGTGGAAACCTCCCCCTAGCAGACGCGTTTTAAAGCCTTGAGGGGAAATAGTGGAAACCTCCCCCTAGCAACGCGTTTTAAAGCCTTGAGGAGAAGTAGACAATATCTGTTAGGAACGGGGCCTAAGGCGTTATACATTAGCTATAACCAAAATATTTAAGATTTGAATGGTTTTAGAGATGATTGTTTGGAACGGGGCCTTATGATTAGTGTTAAAGCTAATAGAGTATCACGAGTCGGTTCTATAATCCTAGGGTTGTCTAACGTAAATTTATACGAAGTATCATATTAGTAAATTCATCGCTCGAGATAGGAAAACTCTTGGGTGGTAATTGAACTCATAGTTTGGTTTCTTAATTCAAGGAAGATTTATGATACTCTTATTATGAAAACGTTTCTATACCATATTCATTCATTGTTTAGTTATATGTTAATTGCAACTAAAACGGTGAGATCCCAGGATAACGAGTGCCTGCGAGGACACCGGACCTAGAAGGGGGTGAATTGTGAGATCCCACATCGATTGGGGAGGTGAACGAAATATTCTTTATAAAAGGTGTGGAAACCTCCTTCTAACAGACACGTTTTAAAAATTCAGAGGGAAACCCCGACAGAAAAAAAACCCAAAAATGACAATATCTGCATACGTAGGTGACGGGATAGAAAAGACTTCCCCATCCCTATCCCTACTCCTCCCGGTGTACAGGTGGACATCTCTATCCCTGCTTCTACCGATCATCTTCTTTTACTTCTCATTTCAAATTTAAATTCAAATAAAAATAAAAATTATAATATTTTTTAAATACCAATACAACTAGAAAATTCAGTTCATTAATTTTTTAAAAATTAAATGAGATATTCAAACTTAATTGAGTTATAAATAAAATAATAAATATATAGAAGACTTAAATAAAGAAAATATTTAAATAAATTGTAATATGTCTATAAATACTTCATGATTTAATTGCATGACAACTTTTTATGTTATTTAAAAAGCAATAAAAATAACAAATATGACAATTAAATTTAAACATTATCTTTATTTTATAATTATTATTATTTATTAAACCTGCATTTTCTTATGCCTTATAAACCAGGGTGGCGGACCGACCATAGAACCTTGTTCAATAAGTGGAACGTATTAGCTGTCCGCTATCTGGTTGGGCAGTAAGGGTCGGAGAACGTCAATCACTCATTCTTAAAACCAGCATTCTTAAGACCAAAGAGACGGACGGAAAAGGAGGAAAAGCGCTCTACGAGTCATAATTTTGTCTCTAATAGATCATTAAACTTTCAATTAAAATTAAACGGATATATTCAGTACAAAAATAAAAATTTAAGGGTGTATTAGATATAAATTAAAAGTTCAGGGATCTATGAAAACTTTACGCCCTCTTTGTCACAAATCGAAAAGTCGAGAAATTAAATTTATCTATGAACGCTGTCGTGAAAGTTCTTCGATTGAACATACATCAAATGTTGTTGTACTCTTAAACCTCAACTTGTGTTGGCGGCGGCAAGTTGTGATATCATAATCATAATAGTAAATATAATGAGTTGAGTTCGTTTAGTAAGAAATTGATAGCAACCTGTCACGCTAGCTTCATCATTAATACTCAAACAAGTTGCTTTGTAGCTCACAAAATCTTCAAGATTAGCTTGTGTTTGATATCTACTTTCAACTGTATCTTGCCTTTTGCTGCATTTGATTGTGTATTACTCCCTTTTTTTCGGTCGTTTAAGCTATGATAGATGTCTCTAACCGTCTCTCTTATAGAACGTTCAATGAATCTATCCTCTATCACTTCTCTTCATTCAAGTCATGCTTCGTTTAAGTTTGAAATTTTTAGACGTTAGTGTAGCGGTTCAAGCTCACCGCTAACAGATATTGTCCCGTTTTTAAAATGTATATACTAGGGAGAGATTTCCATTTCCTTATAAAAAATGTTTCGTTCTCCTCCCTAACCAATGTAAGATCTCACATTTCACCTCCTTTCGGGGCCTAGCGTCCTCGCTAGCACTCGTTCCCTTCTCTAATCAATGTGGGACTCCCCAATCCACCTCATTTGTAACGACCCAAGTCCATCGTTAACATATATTGTTTTGTTTGGGTTTTCCCCTCAAGGTTTTTAGAACGCGTCTGCTAGGGAGAGGTTTCCACACCCTCATAAAGAATGTTTCGTTCACCCCTAACCAATGTGGAATCTCATAGTTAGTGATTCTACTTGTTTCGTTTTCATGACTCGTTCTTGAGGTCAATCTGATCCTTATAGTTTGGTTAAATCTATCATAGTCTCCATTTCAGTATCAAATGTTAACCCGATACCTCTTTCTAAAAATAATAGATATTATCATATAAAAAAATCGTTAACGGTTCGTCTCGAACCGAATTAGCACTTCTCAAATCAGGCTAGACAAGCTATAAATTGAAATCTTGTGTTCCTTGTTCTTCATGAGACATCTCATGTGTTCTTAACTCACTCTTTGTACCTTTTAGAAGGAAAATGTAACAACTCAAACTCACTGTTAGGCTAGATGTTGTCCACTTTGACCCATTACATATCATTGTTAGTCTCGCGATTTTAAGACGTGTCTGTTAGGAAGAGGTTTCCACATTCTTATAAGGAATACTTTGTTCTCCCAATCGATGTGGGATCTCACAGAAAAATAGTCGTACAGCAAGCCTAACTCATAAGCCACAATAAAAAAAAGAAAAGTAAACCCACAGTAGTTATCTCGCAACAAAAAAATTTATTCAGCTTCATGCCGACACGGGCAAGCCACCGTTCTTGAATACAAAACATTGTTAACAATAGATGAGGGGTCTTCGTGGAATATAGTCACAAATTTACCATTTTGATACCCGACCAAAAAGTGATACGCAACCTGACTAGAAGGGAGCTTGAAGAATGAATGGTTCTAGAGATTGTAACGCAAAAAGAAGGTAGGTTGTGACCTTCATGTGCCTTTAGATAGAAAACGACATGTGAGTGATGCTCGTTGGACTACATAAATGTCGAAAATACAAGTATAATGATGTGGCTAAGGAGAATAGTACATCATATAATATAACAAGAATAGTGATATGAACCAAGAAACATCAATCATACAGTATACTTCAATGAAGATGCGAAGAAAATATTATTGAAATTATCAAAAGATATTTCAATTCATGCCCACATCGAAGAAGAATGAAGTTTTATGTTATATGTAACGAGCCAGATCCACCGCTAGCAGATATTGTCCTCTTTGGGTTTTCCCTTTCGGGCTTCCCCTCCACCGCTAGCAAATATTGTCCTCTTTGATTTTCCCTTTCGGGCTTTCCCCTCCACCGCTAGCAGATATTGTCCTCTTTGGGTTTCCCTTTCGGGCTTCCCCTCCACCGCTAGCAGATATTGTCCTCTTTGGGTTTCCCTTTCGGGCTTTCGGGCTTCCCCTCCACCGCTAGCAGATATTGTCCTCTTTGGGTTTCCCTTTCGAGCTTTCGGGCTTCCCCTCCACCGCTAGCAGATATTGTCCTCTTTGGGTTTNCACAAAATCTTCAAGATTAGCTTGTGTTTGATATCTACTTTCAACTGTATCTTGCCTTTTGCTGCATTTGATTGTGTATTACTCCCTTTTTTTCGGTCGTTTAAGCTATGATAGATGTCTCTAACCGTCTCTCTTATAGAACGTTCAATGAATCTATCCTCTATCACTTCTCTTCATTCAAGTCATGCTTCGTTTAAGTTTGAAATTTTTAGACGTTAGTGTAGCGGTTCAAGCTCACCGCTAACAGATATTGTCCCGTTTTTAAAATGTATATACTAGGGAGAGATTTCCATTTCCTTATAAAAAATGTTTCGTTCTCCTCCCTAACCAATGTAAGATCTCACATTTCACCTCCTTTCGGGGCCTAGCGTCCTCGCTAGCACTCGTTCCCTTCTCTAATCAATGTGGGACTCCCCAATCCACCTCATTTGTAACGACCCAAGTCCATCGTTAACATATATTGTTTTGTTTGGGTTTTCCCCTCAAGGTTTTTAGAACGCGTCTGCTAGGGAGAGGTTTCCACACCCTCATAAAGAATGTTTCGTTCACCCCTAACCAATGTGGAATCTCATAGTTAGTGATTCTACTTGTTTCGTTTTCATGACTCGTTCTTGAGGTCAATCTGATCCTTATAGTTTGGTTAAATCTATCATAGTCTCCATTTCAGTATCAAATGTTAACCCGATACCTCTTTCTAAAAATAATAGATATTATCATATAAAAAAATCGTTAACGGTTCGTCTCGAACCGAATTAGCACTTCTCAAATCAGGCTAGACAAGCTATAAATTGAAATCTTGTGTTCCTTGTTCTTCATGAGACATCTCATGTGTTCTTAACTCACTCTTTGTACCTTTTAGAAGGAAAATGTAACAACTCAAACTCACTGTTAGGCTAGATGTTGTCCACTTTGACCCATTACATATCATTGTTAGTCTCGCGATTTTAAGACGTGTCTGTTAGGAAGAGGTTTCCACATTCTTATAAGGAATACTTTGTTCTCCCAATCGATGTGGGATCTCACAGAAAAATAGTCGTACAGCAAGCCTAACTCATAAGCCACAATAAAAAAAAGAAAAGTAAACCCACAGTAGTTATCTCGCAACAAAAAAATTTATTCAGCTTCATGCCGACACGGGCAAGCCACCGTTCTTGAATACAAAACATTGTTAACAATAGATGAGGGGTCTTCGTGGAATATAGTCACAAATTTACCATTTTGATACCCGACCAAAAAGTGATACGCAACCTGACCAGGAGGGAGCTTGAAGAATGAATGGTTCTAGAGATTGTAACGCAAAAAGAAGGTAGGTTGTGACCTTCATGTGCCTTTAGATAGAAAGCGACACGTGAGTGATGCTCGTTGGACTACATAAATGTCGAAAATACAAGTATAATGATGTGACTAAGGAGAATAGTATATCATATAATATAACAAGAAGAGTGATATGAACCAAGAAACATCAATCATACAGTATACTTCAATGAAGATGTGAAAAAAATATTATTGAAATTATCAAAGATATTTCAATTCATGCCACATCGAAGAAGAATAAAGTTTTGTCCTCTTTGGGTTTTCCTTTTCGGGCTTCCCCTCAAGGGGAGAATGAAGTTTTATGTTATATGTAACGACCCAGATCCACCTCTAGCAGATATTGTCCTCTTTGGGTTTTCCCTTTCGGGCTTCCCCGACACCTCTAGCAGATATTGTCCTCTTTGGGTTTTCCCTTTCGGGCTTCCCCTCCACAGCTAGCAGATATTGTCCTCTTTGGGTTTTCCCTTTCGGGCTTCCCCTCAAGGGGAGAATGAAGTTTTATCCTCTTTGGGTTTTCCCTTTCGTGCTTCCCCTCAAGAGGAGAATGAAGTTTTATGTTATATGTAACGACCCAGATCCACCTCTAGCATATATTGTCCTCTTTGGGTTTTCCCTTTCCCTTTCGGGCTTCCCCTCCACCTCTAGCCGATATTGTCCTCTTTGGGTTTTCCCTTTCGGGCTTCCCCTCAAGCGAAGGTTTCCACACCCTTATAAATGGTGATTTGTTCTCCTCCCCAACCAATGTAGGACATCACATTATAAATTTTGGGTGGATTACAATTTAGAGTAATTTAGAGTTATTGTATTTAATTAATGTACTTGAAGACTTTTTATTATTTTAGGTTACAATTACGTTAATTATGGCCATTAAGTATGAATGTTACAACTCTTAGAATGTCTTTAGTAGTTTCATTTTGAGGCTATAGGATAAGATACGGAATCACTACACGGGGAATAAGATTTAGATTACCTTGTTGATCCAATATCTCAAGGCAAGAACATTGGTTGAGATTCGAATCACTCCACAAGCAAGATCGATCATGTCTAGCTTGAATGATTCTTGTTGATCAAATATCTCAACGTGAGAACACTTGTTTAAGATTCGAATCACTCCACAAGCAAGATTGATCTTGTCGAGCTTGAATGATTTTACATGCAACCTAAACTACATAGAATTGCAAACAAATTTAGCCATTGGCTAACGAATAGCACAAATGCTTCTTTTACTATATTTTCCAAGTCTACTCACAAATACAATATACATGGCTTTATATAGTCTCAAAATGAAACGCATCCCAAGAGTTGTAACATTCATACTTAATGACCATAATTAACCATCATGTAATTATAACCTAAAATAATAAAAAGTCTTCAAATACATTAATGAAATACAATAACTCTAAATTACTCTAAAGTGTGATTCACCCAAAATTTATAACATAAAACTTCATTGTTCTTCAACGTGGCATGAATTGAAATATCTTTTGATAATTTCAATCTTCACATATTCATTGAAGTATATTGTATGATTGATGTCTCTTGGTTCATATCAAAGAGTGGACAAGGTTGACAAGTTACGGTATAAACAGGATTAGAAGCAATCGTGGTGTCAAGGTTGTTAGAGACAGACTTAATGGAGAGCCCCATGCCATAATCTCAAAAGACACGATTAGAGGTAAGTTTTGACAAGTGGTTCTAGAGTTAAACCCGTATATGGGAACTATGAAAGCTTACCAAATTTGGGACGTTCTACGTTGTTGAATGCTCCTCGTCAAAATGATGTCACTCTTGTCAAACCCAAAAATGTTTTAGAATGTATTCTAGAAGTAGGCATGGTGTCGATTCTCCACCACTCCAGAATTTCTGGCCTAAGTGAGCTACCTCATGTGTGCATGGTAAGGGTGAGCATTGCAAGATAAGTATCTTGGGCGGCTTCATTTGGGAATGAGTTTTTTAGGACAGTATCAGATGACATAAATGTGCCAACATTGCACTCTATCTCTAAGTCCGAGGTTAAAATATACAGTCAAACTCCAATACTCTAAAGAAGGGTCGTGAAAGCTTACAATCAGTCGATCAAACAGAGGGGTTTTCGACAGTTTTCAGTTCAAGTCGGTTGTGAATGAAAGCTTGCCAGATGGGGCCGTGTCTTGCGAAATTTTTTAACTTTAGGCTAAATTAATACGTTAAAAAAAAAAAACAATATTAAAAAGAATATAACAATAAATAAAGATAACAATATTAAATCTATAATTTAAGACTTAAATTCACTAAAGACCAAAAAAAAAAAAAATCATCGAAATTAAACAATTATCGTTTTCCTTTCTACCTTTCCGTGAAATTTCGAACATAAAGCAAAATATTCAATTCGTTCCTTCGGTGCGAAGAGAATTTATTCTTTCACGACATCAAGCTTAGGAAGTCCCGTCGATCACCGAACGAAATTCATCAACCGGTCGATCATGTGGGTCGCGATTATCGGTGGACTGATCGTTTATGCCTTGTTCAAGCTTTTCTTCTCCGGTGACGACGATGTTATGGAGGTTGAGACCTCCGATTTTAACGCTATTTTCGCCGTCGCCACTAGGTACTTCATCTGTACTCTATAATTCAGCTTCTATTATTTGCATTTTTCCTCTTTCCTCCTTGTCGGTTCATCAGTTCTTTTGTAATTGACTGTTTGGATTCTGAAACAATCCAGTAAGCGAACAGGACTTGGGATTGGCTTGTTGAAGTTTTATGAAACTCCGATTCCCCGTTGCTGTACTTTATTTTTATTGTTTATTTTTTTGTTCCTGTTTCCTGTATTCTTCTAATTTGGTCTCTCTGTTTTGTTTTTGTAGGTTTGAAAAGCTTTATGGTGGTAAGGCTTACATTGGGCTTCGGATTCCTGATGCTGACACCGGTTCTCGGCGGAATATTGATCTCGTGGTGGTCACCAAAGAGTATGAATACTGCTTTTGAAATTATGTTGTTTAGCTATGGATATAATGTGGTAAAAATCTTGTGGACTTGCTAACGATTTTAATAATCATTATTTCATTGTCAAATCTGATACTTTCTTTTTTTGTTCGCGTGAGAATTTGTGGTTTTTATTTTGTGTAGCCTTTTTCTATTCTCATTCTGATTCTGACATGTCCTTGTAAAGAAAGAATTCCATTCTTTTTATATGCTTAGATAGTTACTGTGAAAATGAAATTAAGAAGGCATGATAACGTTTTCTAGGTGTGAAATTTGATGTTCTTCGGCCCAAGGAAATTAGTTTTTGACATTCCTTAGTGAAATAACGCCTTTCCAGGATCTTTGTTTAGATGATCCTTGTAATTCATTGAGGAACGCTGAGGAATAACACTTGTGTAATAATAATAATAATAATAATAATAATAATAAAATCGAGGTATACCACAAATAGGCTTCGTTTTGTTCTTACTTTAGTATATTTCTCCTTTTGTTCATGTGTTTTGTTGACTTCCTTCTTTCATTCTCGAGTTTTGTTGGTATGGCTTGAGGGGAGCAATAGGGTCTTCATTGATTAAGTTTTTTTAAGTTTGGGAAATCTTCTTTTGTGGCAGCTTCTTGGTGTAATCCTTCCATTTTTCTTTATCCAACTAGACCAAAGGATAACTCATGGAATTGCACCAAAAAAACAGGACCCTTGTCTCTGTTTTAAATAGGGAGTCTTGTAAGAAATGATCGACATCCCTGCAGTTAGAGCTTGGAAGAGCTACATCAAAATTAAAGTAGATTAACAGTTTCCTTTCCACCAAAATAAAATGGTCAAAGGTGAAAGGACAACGTAGGAACAAATGATTATTATTATTGTTATTATTATTATTTTCATATTTTGAAGAGAATACACCAACTAGGGAAGGTGATAATACAAGGATTACTTGATGAATTTTGTGTGTTTTGTTGAGAGAGATGGAAANCTTTCCACCAAAATAAAATGGTCAAAGGTGAAAGGACAACGTAGGAACAAATGATTATTATTATTGTTATTATTATTATTTTCATATTTTGAAGAGAATACACCAACTAGGGAAGGTGATAATACAAGGATTACTTGATGAATTTTGTGTGTTTTGTTGAGAGAGATGGAAAGATGTTTTGGTTATCTAATCCTTCCATTTAGCTGTAGCAAATTTGTGTTTGGCTTGGAAGTAGATCCCGCCAAGAAAAAGCTAGAATTGTCCAAGGACTAATGAGAATCATAACCATCTCCCCAGCAAAAGGTCTTCTAAAGTTGAGGGTCTTGACGTTTGTCCAATGAATCGATATCTATCAATTCTTAAACCTTACTGTTAGCCACATTGAACGATGTTGGTAAGGTAGAGATAAGAGTAAACAATCAAGCCAAGATTTTTTTCCAATACTTAAATAGCTATTGTAGAACCTGATTCTTTATAGACCAAGTGATTTGATGATTGGTAACTTAGTGGGATATTATTCTTGATAATCCTTGTTCAGCTAGTTTAACAACAATACTCCTGAACTAATTGAATGTAAAATTACCATAAAGGGCAATTAACTAATGGATTCCTATAACTAAGATATATATATTGATTCACAATAACATTCATGCTGTGATAGTTTGATTCGACTTTCTTAATTTTACGTTAGTTAATTCATTTACAGGGAGTTATTGCTGATATCTGTGAAGAACTTATCGGGATTTGTCTCCATCAATTCGGATGGTTCCTGGGTTTGTGATGACGGAAAGCATAAGGCAAAGACTCTTCCTGACCCTGTAAGTGATAGTTGAATTTTTATTGCTTTAGCTTCCATAATTTTTCTTCTAGACCATTAAATTTTCTGTTACGGAGGAAATTTGTAAATAATGTTGAATGTCATAATTCCCAGATGTTGATATATCAATAGCATAATAGTTGGCATGTGTAAGCTGTAATGCCTATTTTACTTGTACCTGAAAATCTGCCAATTAATCATGTTGTACATACTGACTAGTATTGCACTGTTGTTGCTGATAGAGGTATCTCTACATATTGGTATGGTTTAAAATTTTCCTATTCATTAAGTAGCCTATGCATCTACAAGTCAGTATGGCAACTGGTTTATAATTCTTTTTCATCTTTATTTGATTTTATTGGTGTGGATTTGAACTAGTTCTAGCACACAGAGAATTAGGTGGCTGGAAAAGAATATAAGTTCAGCGTGAATAAGTTTTCTTCCATAAAAAATTATTTATCAGTGTTTTGTCTCTGATGCTTGGTTATGTACTGCGGATTTTGGATAGGCAGCTTTATTATAATATAGAAACTTATGTCATGTGAATGATCAAATGCTTTTTAATTTTGCTTTTTCCAAACTGTTATATACTGTTATATACTGTTATTCTGATTTCAGGTTGAAGAGACCAAACAATTGATACCAGTCCTTGAATCTTACCTTGAACAAAGAGGAGTGGATCTTCCAGAAGGATATTTGTCATGCAAAGTTGTTCTTCCAAATCCCAAATTCCGGTAATGAGTTGGAACTTGTTCATGGTATGATTATTGAGAAATTTTACTTTTCTTAAAATGATCTCAAGTTTTGTTATCTTTTTACTTCTGATAATTAATGTTATAGAAGTTCAGAAATTGACATTGAATCATTTATCGGACAACCATTTATCAGATGTTGTCTATATAACTCTGAATGTTTAGTAGTCCAAAAATTTAACTGGATGGGACCTGGTCTGTACAAATGCCCGCCTTCTTGAATATGAGTTCGAATAATTTTGCTCAAATTTTAAACTGGAGGAGTCCAAACTATTTAGTGAGAAGGATAGGGTTTGGGATAGCCCAATTTCATTATTCTAAGTGGTGCTTCTCTCAAGTTCCATTATGTAAATAAGTGCAATTAGGCTGTTATTTTTCATAACTCCTAAAGGATTCTATACTTTTGTTTGTAGCTTTTCCCAACATCAATGATTTTTTTTTCTTTGCCAAAAAATTTATTAATGAGAGAAGGTGAAATTTGCGTAGTGACATCAATAGTCCATAAAATTTTGTAAAATTCGTCTAATTGGTACTGCAAACAGTGTATTTAAATTAGAGGTTGCTTTGACATAGCTGAAGTTGCCTATCTGTTCAATTAATTGGTATTATAGACAACAGTCTATATGTTCTGATTTTGCTGAAATTTTGAATCTGATTAATTTCATCATTTCATGTCTCATGCCTCATGCCTCACCAATGAACAGAAGTTCTAAACTTTTCAATATCAAGAAACGACTTTAACTATGTTGTAAATTTGATGAAATGATCGTGAAGGCCGCTGTAGGCTTTCCATTCAGTTTATCTAGGTAGGAGAAAGAAAGCAGAACAAGACAGAACACTTTCATCAGTAGGAGTATGTGAGTAGTAGCTGAAGATGGAGTTGTGTTCTTCTCCATGGGGGTGATGTGAATTTTTTAGTTGGGGGATATTGCGTGAGAAGAATAGAGGGAAGACTCTGAAAGATGAGGGGCACAAGAATGGTTTGAGTTAGATTTGGATGAGCTGTAGGGTCTAAATTCTGCATGTGTACTTTCCTTTTCCTTTGCTTCTGACCTATTATTAGGTTTATGCATGGGGGCATCCAATGTTTTTAAAGTCATTTGAGTAAAAAGATGATTCTCTAGCCAATGTGAGCATATCTCAGCAGTAATTATCATATACTTCTTCCCTTGAGGTCCGAGGTTTAAATCCCAATACTCCCACGTTTATTGTACTAAAAAAAAAAAATGATTCCAATCAACAGATCATGATAAATGTATGGTTCTATAAATCTAATGTATGATAAATATGGCCAATATTTGTATGGGCTTACTGTATATACATCAAGCATTTAGGAGAAAAATCATTCTTGTGTAAAGTGATGGTAGAGTTTTCAAGTTGTAAGAAAATTCTAACAGCTGCATTTTCCCCTTACAGTACAATTGACTCAGGGTTATTTCCTCCCGAAGTTACTACCTATGACCAGTGGATGCAGCTGAAACCGGGACACAGTTCCTTCTCTGGCTGGATGAAAGGTGCATTTCGTGGAAAGAAAGAGTTGCAGGATGAACCTCTGGATCAAAAGCTTAAAGCTATCCTTGGCACTGCACCGATGTGGGATAAGTAAGTTCAACATCTATGCAACGTAGAAAAAAAAAAAAATCAGTAAAATGCATTGTGGTATTTTTGTTTTTTCATAAAAAAAGCATGCTTATTGTTATTACTAACATGTGCACATAATTTTACGGCATTTTAGAAAATCATCCATAGTCCTTTACCAGTGATGTGTGACCAGGATTGGGTTTTGGTATAGGACTATGGATGATTACAGAACTCGTGCTTCAGCATTTTTATTTATTATTCTGGTCAAATCTATGCCTTCATGCATAGTTGGTTATCTAAACTTCAAGATCAGAAGGTTGTAAAGAAAATAGAGAGAAAAATAGAAATAATACTTTTTGTGTGAACTTTTATATTCCCTTCTCTTCAGACTGGAGCTCAAAGGGAAATATATACTTGGAGAATTTCTGGAATTCAAGGGCAAGGAAGAAGATGTTCAGGATTTGAGAGATATCAAACGGTCAAAAATTAGTCATCTGACCATTCAAAAGACGAGCATGCTTGGTTTCGGTAATGTTCTGCATTTTTACTACTTGATAAGAGTCATCAACTGTNATTCGGTAATGTTCTGCATTTTTACTACTTGATAAGAGTCTTCAACTGTTTGCTTTATCACTTTTATGTTATGAAATGGAGGAGCCAATAATTCATGATTTTCAACATTTACTATTGATTGATCAGCTCTTAATTCCCCTCTAATTTTCCATTTTCTCTAACATTGTACTTGTCTGTGTCATCCCAAATCTATTAAGTTAGCCAGCGATGGAGATTCCATTGCTTCTATGCTCTCTTAGGGGTGTTCTCCAGAGTTATTTAACATGAAGTTCTTTTATCTAGACTGGAGAGTTATTTAATCCGTGTTGATTAGTTAGGGTGTAGAGTTGTTTAGTATGGAGAGTCCAATAGTTCGGGAGAGTTATTTAGTCTGTGTTTGGAGTGCAAAGTTTCTTAATACAAAGTTATTGAGTCGTAGTTTACATTGGCTGTTTTTTTTCCTACAATCTTGTTGTACTGTTCAACTATAGGATTTTCAAAAGTTTTAATTAATATATATTCGTTCCTCTAAAGATTGATTAGTTTAAAATGAAATACATTGAAGTTTTAAAATATAAATAACTAAGTTAAAAAATAAAAAATCATATATTTATGCTATTTTAACATGATTAAGTTCAAAATGAGTATTGTACACATTCTTTTGTTCAAAATATTCTATATTTATGTTATTTGTGGTTCTACTTTTATTTTATTAAGTTTAAAATAAAGTACCACAAATAACATAATATTTTTATTATTTGTTATAAGAAATTTTAATTTAAATTGTAGGTGATATGTAGTGGAAGAGAGGTAGGAAGAGTTTTATAAACTAAAAAAATTGTTTTGTAGTACTGTGATCTGCGTTATGATTTCAAATAATGATTTTTTAAGTTATATTTTATATTTTAATTATTATAAAATTTATTGAAAAAGTCTACTCCACGTGGGAAGTTAATAACTCCCCACCCTATCCTACTTCCCAAGTTACCCATATCTAACAACTCTTGGCCAAACAAGGGGTGGAGTAGACTTAATAACTACACCTTTCCCAACTCCTCAATTCAAACACCCCTTAGTTTCACTCTCAGCTGTACTTAAACTTCGATCCCTGCGATCTTGAGGAAGCTCAATTTATGTTTATCTCGTATTGTTTTGATGAGCTCTCCCTAATGTTATAGAAATCTCAAAGAACAAAAAGAAAAATTTTGCACCAGTTGTGTATATTTCCATATCAATCCTGTTATTCGTTTTGCACCAGTTGTGTATATTTCCATATCAATTGTTTTCTTTAGCATTTGCGCTTCAGAAGCTTTAAACCTATCATTGTCATTCAGAGGAAAGCATCATGTGGTGGATTTAAATGATGGTCCTTTCTACTTTTCGAGGTTTCTTGAGCTGATCCTGTTGTACCTTGGGTTTATAATCTGTTCAGTCGTAGATGAGGCTGACGCTTGACTGTTTACAATTTTTACATCTCTAACATGGGGCAATTTTAGGAGAATAGTGGGATATTTTAAGATGGGAATATTTCTGTGGTCAAGCTAAGCAAGGAACTGTTCCTTGCTCCGCTGATTTTGGTGGGATTTTA
The DNA here is from genome assembly GCF_002806865.2 of Cucurbita pepo subsp. pepo. Lineage (NCBI taxonomy): Eukaryota > Viridiplantae > Streptophyta > Magnoliopsida > Cucurbitales > Cucurbitaceae > Cucurbita > Cucurbita pepo. Next base: position 18,233 of record NW_019646766.1, read on the forward strand.
ATGCCATTACTCCAACCCCACCAGCGTTCCCCCTTGGCTGGATCTTGCGATCTTGGGGGGAAGTGTCCAAAAGGTCTATTGAATGGAAGTAGATAGCTGGATCTGGATGTATCATGCTCCAACTCATACTTGCTTCGTAGGATAAGGTATAGAACATTTGTAAAGGCCCGAATGTACCGCTAGCAGATATTGTCTTCTTTGGGCTTTCCTTCGAGGTTTTTAAAATGTGTCTGTTAGGGAGAAGTTTCCATACCCTTATAAAGAGTGTTTCGTTATCCTCCCCAACCGATGTGGGATCTCACAACATTCAACTCTATTCCAGTTGGATAGCTCTTTTTTAACATTTGCCCCGTCGAACTAGCCAAGTCTTATAGTCATATCATCATTTATCATTGAATTAACAGCATTACTATAAGCTAAGCTACCATCCCTTGTATGTTACCCTTAATATGTTATCTTCAAATTGGTGAAGCTATTGTGATTGTATTATTTGTCTTCTTACTTGTGTATAAATACCAATTGCAGCTCCTACAAGGCTACAAGTATTATACGGTCCACGCGATAACCGAAGTGGGGGCTTAGCTCCAACTTCAGAGTGGAAAGAAGTGACAGTAAGATCGAGCACAGAGATTTTGTTTCAACCTCAAAATTCGTCGAAAGCTCGTAAGTTCAAACTCTCTTCGGTTATCTCCTTGACTCTGAGTGCATAGAGAGATAGATAGATCGATGGCCATGTAGTATCTATCACTTTGCTTATTATCTATCTCCTCAATGGCTGATTTCTGTTTAGTTTTTAAGGATAAACTGTATTTCTACGTTCTGCTATTAAGTATTAGAAGAGAAGAATTTAATAGTTCACTCTCTTTTTTTTTGGGTTATTAAGGAGGTATAATAATTAAATGTGATTTACTGTTTAGTTCCACTTATTTCAGCTGATTTTTTTACATGCTTGAGAAAGGAGTTTGTGAAGGCTGATTTTTTACTTTCGATAACACGGTAACACGTTCACCTTCCATGTTCATGGTTCGACATAAACTTCGTTCTTACTGTCGAAACAAAATCAATGAAATAAGATTAAACTGATTTTAAAAAGTGTCGACATGTCGTGTCTAATATCTCTCAATTTTTTTTGGTTCTTGGTCTTTTAATTTTGTGTTTAGTGGGTCTAAAATTTTTGTATTGTCTTTTTTATTTTTATTTTTTTTACATATTGGCATTTATTGAAACTCACACTGAATTGAAAGTTTATGATTGGGTTAGATATAAAATTAGTTTTTATATTTTATATATTAATTAATTTGCAAATTTTTAATATTAAATTTAGAAACTTACTTAAAAGAAAAATAAATGGAAGTTTGAGAATCTAATAATAGACAATTTAGATACAAATTTGATAATTTAAAAACTAAATTTATAATTTAATTAATATGAAAAAAACATTCTTTTTTTTAAGCAAAAAGATTACGTTTTGTTATGTATTGAAAATTTAAGAATATTTTTAAAATAAATTATTAAATCTATTAATTGAAAATTTAAGAATATTTTTAAAATAAATTATTAAATCTATTAATTTAAAAATTTTAAAGTAAAATTTTTAACAGTTAAAAAAATATATGAAATATTTCTATTAATTTTTCTTAAAGAAAAGAACAAGAAAAGCAAATGTGAATATAATATGTTTTAATTAGTCATTGGAAAAAGCGATGTCGGAGATGGAAAGATAAGGGGTTTTGGGACCGGCGGTGTCTGTCGGCGGACCAATCAGCGTTCAGAGAGATTGAATCCTCCCTTTTCCTCCTCCCTTCTTCAATTTTTTTTTTCTAGTAAAATAAAATAATTATTAATTTCTCTACGTTTGACTTGTTATTTTTAAATTCTCGAGAAAGTCTAACTAGGACAATATCCGCTATGGGTGGACTTAGGTTGTTACAATTTGACTCACCGAATCTGTTGAGTGATCCCACATTGGTTGGAGAGAGAAACAAAACCTCTTCCTAACAGACACGTTTTAAAAATCATGAGGAAAAACCCGAAAGAGAAAGTTCAAAGAGGACAATGTCTATTCGTGGTAGGCTTGAACTGTTACAATTTGACCCACAAAATCTTCTCGAGTCAAACTTATTACACCCTTACCTCGTCCTTTGATAGGTAGTCAACTCTTCATCATTGACGTGATAACATGATCTAACGTTCATACATAAAACAACTAAGAAAAATACTTTAAGCTTACGCCAATCGAATATGAAAAATGTTAATATTATAAGGAATTAATTTTTCCCCCTTAATATTAAAAACTAAAACATATATTTAGGTAAAGTTTATTATTCAAACTTCACTTTCAATAATTCTCTCCCTATAAACCAAATTATTATTATTATTATTATTATTATTATTATTATTGTTAGTTGGCATGTCTTATATCGTCATTTCATGTTCCAATTATTTATTATTCTTATAATATAACAATTAATTTTGGTAAGGTTTCAATTTCTACTTATTATTATTTTTTTTAATGTAATATTAATTTTATTAGAATAATAATAATAAATAAATAAATAAATAAATAAAGAATATGAATGGATGTGGTTTTGAAAGGCCCCCAGAGAGAGACAATATTTGGT
>NW_019646766.1:21696-21927 GCF_002806865.2 Cucurbita pepo subsp. pepo
GTGGGTTGTGAGATCCCACATTGGTTGAAGAGGGAAACAAAACATTCTTTATAAGGGTGTGAAAACCTTCCCCTAATACACACGTTTTAAAAACTGTGAAACTAATGACGATACGTAACAGACCAAAACAGATAATATCTGCTAATGGGTAGGCTTGGACTTTTATAAATGGTATCAAAGTCAGACACCAGATGGTATGTCAATGAGGATGCTAGGTCTCTAAAGGGGGTG
>NW_019646767.1:0-12705 GCF_002806865.2 Cucurbita pepo subsp. pepo
GTGCCTCTGTGCTTAAGCATCCCATCCTGAGTATCAATGATGATATTTAGGATACCATTTAAGCTTCAACAGGAGTAAAATTGGAAGAAGAGCAACCTGGTGGATGCCACTTTGATGAGCAAAGGCATTGGCTCCAACGATGGCCTTGTGGGGCTGCACATTCAATCCAGTGTACTCTTCTACCTGACCAACAATGACACTCAATNTAACTTTTTCAAGAAGCTTTATGGTAACTAATTACCATCTTGCTAGCTGAAAAGATATGTCGCGAGTTAATTCCAGTGTAAAGACCTCCAAGCACATGCTCTCCACGACATTGTAGGGTCATTACCACCTGAACATATCGTGTATCATAGAACGATGCATTAACTCAAGTAAAGGAATGATACATGAATGAATCGGGACCACATTCAAATGGGAGTGATCTTAAGGATAAGATGACCAAGAAAAGCTTAAAAGAATTGAGAGTTACTATCTACACCAACAAAATGCATATGTCGATTTTGACGACTCAATTATAAAAACTTCATGGTTAAACGTGTTTTGCTTGGAACAATTCTAGGTTTGGTCAAAACATGCTAGAAAGGCTTGTGTCGGTCTGTAAGTACATGGGAGGATACCAGGACCATTAATTTCCTAGGACGCATGCAAACAAGGACAGAACATGCTAGAAGAACTTGTGTGGGTCCGTAGAGACAGTCTTCACTCTTAGAAGCAAAGAGTAAGTAAAATGCTATACGGCTATTAGGTGCCAAATTCGAATTTCAAATCCCGAGCATAAAGTGTTACAAAAATCATAAAACCAATTTGAGCATAGATCGGTTGATAAATAAAAGAACGGGTTTACCTCTTCGAGTGAAGCATTCCCAGCTCTCTCACCTATGCCATTTATTGTGACCTCAACTTGCCTTGCACCACCGCATGCCCCCTACAAAACAAAAATATGAGAGGAATGGAATTTGGAGCAAGAACATATAGAGGGTTAGTAATATCACTTACTGCTATTGTATTGGCAGTTGCTAGCCCAAGGTCATTCTGGCAATGCGTTGAAATGATAACATTTTGAGTGCCAGGAGTATTACATTTTATATCAGCTATCAGCTTCCCATATTCAGCTGGCACTGTATACCCCACTGTGTCTGTTATGTTCAGAGTTGTTGCCCCAGCTCTTATCACTTCACCAAGAATTTGATACAGAAACTCTTTATCTGATCTGATACCACACCCAACAAATGGTAGATTAAGTTTATTCAATAACTCGAACCCGAACCAGTTCAATTCGAATATATGCGAACTACGCAACAGCCTAACCCCACCGCTAACAGATATTGTCCTCTTTGGACTTTCCCTTTCGGGTTTCCTCTTAAGGCTTTAAAACGATCTGCTAGGGAAAGGCTTTTACACACTTATAAAGGGTGTTTCGATCTCCTCGCCAACCGATGTGGGATGGTTTCCACACCCTTATAAAGGGTGTTTCGTTCTCCCCCCAACCGATGTGGGATCTAACAATCTACCAACCGATGTGGGATCTAACAATCTACCCCCTTCAAGGGCCAGCATTCTCACTGGCACTCGTTCCTTTCTCTAATCGTTGTTGGACCCCCACCAAATCCACCCCCTTCGGGCCCCAGCGTCCTTAATGGCACACTGTCTCGTGTCTACCCCTTCAGGGAACAGCCTCCTCGCTGGCACATCGTCTAGTGTCTGGCTTTTATACCATTTATAACGGCCCAAAACCACTGCTAACAAATATTGTCCTTTTTTGACTTTTCCTTAAATGCCAGCAGAACAGCCTTCTTCAAAACGCGTTTGCTAGTGAAAGATTTCCACACCCTTCTAAAGGGTGTTTCGTTCTCCTCCACAACCAGATGTGGGATCTAACAATCCACCCCCTTCAGGGCCCAGCATCCTCGCTGGCACTCGTTCCTTTCTCCAATCGATGTGGGACCCCACCAAATCCACCATCCTTTGGGGCCAGCGTCCTTAATGGCACATCACCTCGTGTCTACCCCTTCAGGGAACAGCCTACTCGCTGGTACATCACCTAGTGTCTGGCTTTGATATCATTTATAACGGCCCAAAATGCATCTGCTAGGGAAAGGTTTCTACACCCTTATAAAGCGTGTTTCGTTCTCCTCTCCAACCGATATGGGATCTAACAAACTCGAACTAGCTCAAGTAGAGATGATTAAAGATCAAACCTGCCAGCATCCTCAGGGCTAAACTCAACATCATCAAAACCCAAGCTTCGTGCAAACCTCACCATGTTCCTAGCAATCTCAACCACTTCCCCTCTCGTCTTTCTAAGCTTATGCGTCAAATGAATCTCACTCGTTGCAATGAACATATGTATTCTTGGTCTCTTAGCATACTTCACTGCCTCCCAAGCAGCTCGAACGTCGCTCTCGGTACACCTCGAGAACCCGCAAATCACCGGCACGTACCCATCCTCACCTACCTCATTGCCAACCTCCTTCGCAACCATCTCCACAGCCTCAAAGTCCTGCCTCGACGCTGCCGGGAATCCCGCCTCGATTGCATCGACCCTCAGCTTCACAAGCTGACGGGCAATGAGAAGCTTCTGCTTCGACGTGAGGGCTGCACCGGGGGATTGCTCGCCGTCGCGGAGAGTGGTGTCAAATACGCGTACATAGGAAGCGTCCGGGATGTAATTCGGGGTGTAGGGTGGACGTTGTCGAACCGAAGACACTACATGACATGATGTTATTTGATGACGGGAAATACAAACGTCGTGATTCGGCTTCGACATCGACATTGAAACCGGCATAGTTAGCATGGACATAGCTGGATTGGGTTTGAGGTCTCGTACGTTGGAATTAATTTGAGGGCATCATATTTGTGGAGGACATGCACGACATGCTTTGTCGTTTTTTAACTTTGTTGAAAAAGGAAGACAACTCGCATCTTAAATTATTGGAAAAGAGAATCTAACATATTTTACACGTGACATTTTGCAGCTTTATTTTGGAACTATATAAAAAAAACCGAACTCCGTAAAAATTCACAATCAAATTTGTACGATACTCCAATTTCTACCTAATGAGTCGTCCTTTTCAATATCGTGAATTACTAAAAATAATTCAACATGAACCGATATGTAATACTCATTTAAGGTCGAAAAAATATTGAGATAGTTGAAATTGATCGTAAAGAACTTTCGATTATGACAAAAACTCATAAATGATGGAGGATGACACTTAGTCGTCATTTTTTCATAAGAGATTTTATTTCTTTATCAAATAAAGTCCACGACGGCAAGTCTTACGACCTCTTGGACTTGCTTTCACGAGTTCCCGAGCGTTGGATGATGACAGCAGCTTCCCGAGTGTTTTGATTGAAGTTGTCATACCCCGCTCCACGTTACCCTACTTTTAAAAAAAATTATTCTCATTTTCCATTTTTTATTTTTTAATTTAAAAAAAAAACAGCTATTTTATACTAGATTTCAATAAATATTGTAAAAATTAGATAGATATTTACAAAATAATAATAATAATAATAAATGAAGGAAATAATAAATATTGTGAAGGTTTTTATAATTAAAATTCTTGTTATGAGAGAACAAATGGATGAATTAATTTAGTAATTGAATTGCCAATCTTTTTCATATCCACCAAGTCGGTTCCACTAGAATTGCATTAAATAGTTAGTTTTGTGGATTCAATTCAATAATTTTTCTAATTTTTAAAAATTATTAATACTCAAATAATACCAATTTTCGTATATATTATTTATTTATATGAATTTTTCATAGTATTTAAGACAATTGAATGACTACGAGTTGTTAAAAATACGTTTCCAATAAAAGATTGAATAAAATTATTATGTGACAATTAAATTGCAATAAGTAATTATAAAGAATCGTGTACATCACGATCATACTAAAAGTGGACAAGTAATGTTAAATCGAATGAAGTATATGTCGGACCCAAATGCAACACCCAAACCGAGACATGGAAGAGAAGTATTAAACTCTACTTCAATGTAGGTCGGGCATAGGAGTCTATATGTCTAATGGTTAAATCTTTGTCATGTCGTAAATATTTTGTGACAATTCGTGTGACAGAACAAGACCATTTCTTACACACACACTCTTATAAAAAATGTTTCGTTCTGCTCGAGATGCAACAAATGGGTTTGAATCAGTCACTGGAAAAAACAATTCTCGAGTAATTTTTACGACTTTTTAGTTTAAAAACGAGTAAAGAAAAGGTTTTTTTTTCGAGATATTAGTCACGATCATGATTAATTACGATCGTACATAATTAATATACAAAAACAGTGCATAGAATCATGTATATAAAACACAAACATCCAACAATTCCACCAAAGGCTGTGTTATATCCAAATGGGAACCTCTCCTCGCCGCCACAAGTCAGGGTTGAAGAAAGGGCCATGGACACCGGAAGAAGACCACAAACTCTTGGCTTACATTCAGCAGCATGGCCATGGAAGCTGGCGAACCTTGCCACCGAAAGCCGGTACGACGCTACTCAAACACCTTTAAATTTTCGACGAGGGTTTAATAATTTCTTTCGAAAACTTTAGGACTCGAGCGATGTGGAAAGAGTTGTAGACTTCGATGGACGAATTACCTCCGACCCGACATCAAAAGAGGAAAATTTAGTTTGCACGAAGAGCAAGCGATCGTTCAACTTCATGCACTCCTCGGAAACAGGTCTTTATTGATTCATTCACGATGTTTAGTTTTTTCTTACAAAGATTTGATTTTGATATCGTTCGGGTGTCTAAGGTGGTCAGCGATAGCGACCCATTTACCTAAAAGAACGGATAACGAGATCAAGAACTACTGGAACACGCATATGAAGAAAAAGCTGATCAAAATGGGGATAGATCCAATCACTCACAAACCAATTAAGAACAATGAAGAACAAAACAATATGAACTCCACCCTCACCCACATGGCTCAATGGGAAACGGCTCGGCTCGAAGCCGAAGAACGACTCGCTCGACAATCCAAGCTGCAACCAATTCCATCAGCCAATCAAAACCCATATGGTTCTTCAGGTAAAATTCAAAATTCTACATTTAAAAATTTATGAGATTTGAAATTTATATATTAATTCTTTGCGGCGAAGGCGGCGAGGAGTCTCCAACGACGTCGTCTACGGCCGCCGGTGGCGATCAACTGCCGTCGTCGGACAGCAAGAACAACTGGTGGGACACCATTCTCGGCGGCGAGTTCTGATGGAAGTGAGTTTTTATTTATTAATGATGGAAAAAGAAAATGACCCAAAAATTAATTATGATTTTCGGAAATTATTATTTTGGGAATTAATGTAAGTGTGAAAGTTTGATTTACAATTATTATTATGTTTTTAAATTAATTTCTATGTTTCAATAAATTTATTGCAATTATTAATATTTTTTATAAATTGTTGGAAGTGTATTATAGTATTTAAAATTAACATTTAATATTGTATGGAAAATAAATTATAAAAATTTAGGTTTATTTTTCCAAGTAAATAAATAATAATAATAATAATAATAATAATAATAATAATAATAAAGCTTTAAGATTCTTTATGGGCATTATAGTAAAAACAGTGGCATCTAAAAAAGTGAGCTTTTATTATTATTTATATGTTCTCAACTGCCCAAGAAATTGGATTTATTATGTTAATTATAAAAATTAAATTGTCATTTTAGGTTTGTAAGTTAATATTAAAAAAAATTGTAAAGTTGACCCGTTAAAAACGTCGTTATTCTTACGCTATTTCAAGCTAGAACAATGCAAGATCGATTCCCGGTAAGCACAACTTGATCTCTCTTAGTAGTAACTAAGCACTAGCGGGAAGCTCCACTAATGGCACGTGGCAATATTTTGTATTCTTAAACCATTCCAGACTAGAACAATGCAAGACCAACTACCACTGAGCACAATTAGAGCTCGTTGTTACTGGTGTGTCGTAGGCCCTAAGTGGATGACATCCCATTCTTATAGGTTAAGTAGACTCTCACCCGTAGAGTTCCTACATATACCTAATCAATCCACGTGGTCATAACCAACCCTAAATGTAGCTCTAATTAAGCAATTAAATAAACCATAGTGATGAGGTACATGGGGAGTTCTTGTTCTTCTTCACTGTTGCAGGTCGTCTTTGAGGGCATAGCTACGGTCGATTCACACACGAAACCAAACCGGTGAAGGCGTCAATGGCGTCGCACGCCTTGTCTTCTTCCCGGATTTTCAAATTTCCGTCCAATTTCGTCAGGCAACTCGGTAACAGGGCGAGTATAAACGGCAGCAATATTGACATTGCGCAGGTTGTCGCGGCTTCGTGGTCGAACAACTCCTCTCCTTCTCCCTCGGCGGCGGCGGCGGCAGCTAATGCCGTTGATGCCGCTGGCACAACGCCAACAAATCAAGAAGCAGAAAAATGGTAAAATAAGATCAAAACTACAATTAAAGATATATAATATTTATTTTTCAATGCATTTTTTTATGTTTATAGAATGATAATAAAAAAATATTTGTATTTATTTTATATAATTATTTTTCTCTCTTTCTTTTTCTATATGTGTGAAATGTCAATTATTAATTAAGTAATTAGTTAAATAATTGATTATTGTCCATTATAAATATATATTTTAGATTATGTACTAAAATGATGATATAAAGTAATTAAGCAAATAAGTAAGATGTTTATTTATATTAATTTATAATAATACAATAATATTATAATAACTAATTTTAATGTAGCGTTACTAATTTTAAATTTAATTGAAACATATCTTTAAAAATATCCGTAAAAATAAAATAAAATGACGCTCATCTATATGGCACGTAAAAACCAAGATAAAATGACGCTCATCTATATGAAACGTAAAAACCAAGATAAATGAGTGTCATGATGTAATCAAGAAAAACGATACATAATGTACAATCGTGATAGTTGTATACTCATCTAGAGAAATTAACCAATGTAGCATATTGAGACCTAGTTTTTGTACGTACTATCAATCACAGATGAGATGACTAATTTATACATTAACCAAATACAATTATCTGCTTGAGCAGATCGAATGTTTTTATTACTCTGGACTGTCGAGCTATCACGAATACAATCTTACTAAAAGACATATGACTGGTTTTGGGGCGTAGTTAGCTTCAAGGTTAGAAAAATGACCGACCATCCATCTCTTCATTTGAAAGGTTTATCTCGGTCGACATTTACCCTACCGCTATCATGTTTGTTTCATTAGTTTCTTCAGTCTGGTGCAGGTTGATAGCGATATAACTGTTTGTACTTTAATGCCACAACTAAAGTGCTCTGATACTAATTGTTACCGTGAAACCATAAGCAAGGTCGATCGTGCTCACACGCCCATAAATATAAATTAAATAAAGAGACATTGATTCACATGATTTAGAGAGTAAAAATTACCCCACATCCTCGAGTGGTAGCTAATTACAAACTACATGAAATTTTTTTAATTATTTTAAAAAGTTCAAAAGATATTATTACAAATATATATATATATTTTAGAATATTGAATATTTTATATAAATTAGTGTTAATTTTTTTTTGTGGGAATAAAAAATATATCCAAAAAAGTAAAATAAGAGAATAAAGTAAGAAGTCGCAAATGGAATATTAATCATTTATTTTCTTCAAAAAAATGTATTTAGAATTTTTTTAATAATTAAATATTATAAATTTGATTGGATTTAATTTTTATTTAATTTATTTTAAAATTTTGGTATTGTTGAAATTTTTATTTGCTAAAATTATTGTTTCAATATTTTATTTTTTATTTTTTGCGTTTAAAAAATTGATATTATCTAAAAATTATGATAATTAAATGAATTGAATTTAACGAGTCAAATTTTAGTTTTTGGATTTGTAATAAAATCGCATTGATTCCTAAATTTCAGTCCACACACGAAGCATTTCCAACTTCACCTTTCTGATTCTCACTGATCTCCGAGCCGCCACCGTCCCCGATACCCTTCCTCTTCTTCTCTTCAGCCATGGCTGGTTCTTCTCACGCTAGACTCCTTGGCCCTGCTTCCGACTGCCGTTCCTGTCCCGATCTCGCTGTTGCAGGTCGTTTTCGAGGGCACAGCTACAGCCGATTTACTCATGAAGCCAAATCGGTGAAGGCGACGGTGGCGTCTTACGCCTTGTCTTCTTCCCGGATTTTCAAGTTTCCGCCCAATTTCGTCAGGCAACTCAGTACCAAGGCGCGTAGGAACTGCAGTAATATTGGCGTTGCACAGGTTGTCGCGGCTTCGTGGTCGAACAACTCCTCTCCTTTTCAATCGGCGGCGGCGGCGTCGGCTAATGCCGTTGACGCCGCTGCCGCTGCCGCAGTGCCTGCCACTTCTGATGCGGCGGCGTTGGAAGGTAGCGTTGGTACTGAGAGTTTGAAGGTAGAGGAGGGTTTAGGTGATTCCAGAACCTCTGTCTTCGATTGCGATGGGAGTGTTGCAATCCACGCTGGTAGGGCTTAGTATGAACTTTGACTTCGTCTTTGAGTCTTTGAGATTCCCAGAACCATTCTCTTTTATCGCTTTTAGGAATTTTCTCCTTTGATTTTTGGAAATATGTAATTAACTATTTTCGGTGCGAATTTCAGGCGAAAGATTCGGTCGTGGTAGAGTTGACGACGCTATTACTACGCCGGTGGTTAACACTTCCGCTTATTTCTTTAAAAAAACTGCTGATCTCCTTGATTTCAAGGTACTTACTTGGATTCCATGTTGATTCAAAACGGTTGACTTCAAATTGTAGTGTTATCTATCATTTTTCTCCCTATGTCTATGATTTTTTGCTCCTCAAAACATACATCAAAATTGAAAGAAAACAATATAAAGAAACTTCAAGAACTTCTTTCTTGCTCTTTATTCCATATTGGATCCATGGCAGGAGAAGCGCGCTGTAAGTTTCGAGTATGGGCGCTATGGAAATCCAACGACAATTGTTGCGGAGGAGAAGATAAGGTTTTGTTTCTGAACTAGTTGTTTGTTTCTTTTGTAATCCTTACCAAATAGCCATGTTTCGGATCAAATAGAATCGTGGTTGAAGCTGTTTTGGTTTTGAACCAGTGCTTTAGAAGGGGCTGAATCTACCCTGATTGTGGCCTCAGGCATGTGTGCCAGCACGATGATGCTGCTGGCGTTGGTTCCGGCTGGAGGGCATATCGTGACGACCACAGATTGCTACAGGAAGACGAGAATTTTTATTGAGACCATACTTCCCAAAATGGGAATCACGGTATTATAGCTTTGATCTTATTTTTCTTCTTTTTTGGTGGTCTTGTTGATTATTACGCTAATGCCAGTCTTCATTAACATTTTTCTACTCCTTCAATGATTTGGTGTTCAACTTGATCTCTCTCGTTCTGAAATACATAGCCTTTTCCCGCATGCATGCTTTAATTTTTTGGCAGAGTCAGAATAATTTTTGTTTTTGTTTGATGTAATACGACAACTTATTTTCTACTTGGCGTTATAAATATAAATATATAAAATAAAAAGATGGTAATCTGCCTTCACCAGATAAAATTGTGCTCAGGATACAAACAAGTCAACTTGGGGCAATTCTATCTGGTCTGGTGTCGTCCCCACTTGGCTACTTCTTTCTGCTAATCTTGAGGCCGGTTTGGGTTGACTTTTTAAAAAACGTCGTTATTCTTACGCTATTTCAAGCTAGAACAATGCAAGATCGATTCCCGGTAAGCACAACTTGATCTCTCTTAGTAGTAACTAAGCACTAGCGGGAAGCTCCACTAATGGCACGTGGCAATATTTTGTATTCTTAAACCATTCCAGACTAGAACAATGCAAGACCAACTACCACTGAGCACAATTAGAGCTCGTTGTTACTGGTGTGTCGTAGGCCCTAAGTGGATGACATCCCATTCTTATAGGTTAAGTAGACTCTCACCCGTAGAGTTCCTACATATACCTAATCAATCCACGTGGTCATAACCAACCCTAAATGTAGCTCTAATTAAGCAATTAAATAAACCATAGTGATGAGGTACATGGGGAGTTCTTGTTCTTCTTCACTGTTGCAGGTCGTCTTTGAGGGCATAGCTACGGTCGATTCACACACGAAACCAAACCGGTGAAGGCGTCAATGGCGTCGCACGCCTTGTCTTCTTCCCGGATTTTCAAATTTCCGTCCAATTTCGTCAGGCAACTCGGTAACAGGGCGAGTATAAACGGCAGCAATATTGACATTGCGCAGGTTGTCGCGGCTTCGTGGTCGAACAACTCCTCTCCTTCTCCCTCGGCGGCGGCGGCGGCAGCTAATGCCGTTGATGCCGCTGGCACAACGCCAACAAATCAAGAAGCAGAAAAATGGTAAAATAAGATCAAAACTACAATTAAAGATATATAATATTTATTTTTCAATGCATTTTTTTATGTTTATAGAATGATAATAAAAAAATATTTGTATTTATTTTATATAATTATTTTTCTCTCTTTCTTTTTCTATATGTGTGAAATGTCAATTATTAATTAAGTAATTAGTTAAATAATTGATTATTGTCCATTATAAATATATATTTTAGATTATGTACTAAAATGATGATATAAAGTAATTAAGCAAATAAGTAAGATGTTTATTTATATTAATTTATAATAATACAATAATATTATAATAACTAATTTTAATGTAGCGTTACTAATTTTAAATTTAATTGAAACATATCTTTAAAAATATCCGTAAAAATAAAATAAAATGACGCTCATCTATATGGCACGTAAAAACCAAGATAAAATGACGCTCATCTATATGAAACGTAAAAACCAAGATAAATGAGTGTCATGATGTAATCAAGAAAAACGATACATAATGTACAATCGTGATAGTTGTATACTCATCTAGAGAAATTAACCAATGTAGCATATTGAGACCTAGTTTTTGTACGTACTATCAATCACAGATGAGATGACTAATTTATACATTAACCAAATACAATTATCTGCTTGAGCAGATCGAATGTTTTTATTACTCTGGACTGTCGAGCTATCACGAATACAATCTTACTAAAAGACATATGACTGGTTTTGGGGCGTAGTTAGCTTCAAGGTTAGAAAAATGACCGACCATCCATCTCTTCATTTGAAAGGTTTATCTCGGTCGACATTTACCCTACCGCTATCATGTTTGTTTCATTAGTTTCTTCAGTCTGGTGCAGGTTGATAGCGATATAACTGTTTGTACTTTAATGCCACAACTAAAGTGCTCTGATACTAATTGTTACCGTGAAACCATAAGCAAGGTCGATCGTGCTCACACGCCCATAAATATAAATTAAATAAAGAGACATTGATTCACATGATTTAGAGAGTAAAAATTACCCCACATCCTCGAGTGGTAGCTAATTACAAACTACATGAAATTTTTTTAATTATTTTAAAAAGTTCAAAAGATATTATTACAAATATATATATATATTTTAGAATATTGAATATTTTATATAAATTAGTGTTAATTTTTTTTTGTGGGAATAAAAAATATATCCAAAAAAGTAAAATAAGAGAATAAAGTAAGAAGTCGCAAATGGAATATTAATCATTTATTTTCTTCAAAAAAATGTATTTAGAATTTTTTTAATAATTAAATATTATAAATTTGATTGGATTTAATTTTTATTTAATTTATTTTAAAATTTTGGTATTGTTGAAATTTTTATTTGCTAAAATTATTGTTTCAATATTTTATTTTTTATTTTTTGCGTTTAAAAAATTGATATTATCTAAAAATTATGATAATTAAATGAATTGAATTTAACGAGTCAAATTTTAGTTTTTGGATTTGTAATAAAATCGCATTGATTCCTAAATTTCAGTCCACACACGAAGCATTTCCAACTTCACCTTTCTGATTCTCACTGATCTCCGAGCCGCCACCGTCCCCGATACCCTTCCTCTTCTTCTCTTCAGCCATGGCTGGTTCTTCTCACGCTAGACTCCTTGGCCCTGCTTCCGACTGCCGTTCCTGTCCCGATCTCGCTGTTGCAGGTCGTTTTCGAGGGCACAGCTACAGCCGATTTACTCATGAAGCCAAATCGGTGAAGGCGACGGTGGCGTCTTACGCCTTGTCTTCTTCCCGGATTTTCAAGTTTCCGCCCAATTTCGTCAGGCAACTCAGTACCAAGGCGCGTAGGAACTGCAGTAATATTGGCGTTGCACAGGTTGTCGCGGCTTCGTGGTCGAACAACTCCTCTCCTTTTCAATCGGCGGCGGCGGCGTCGGCTAATGCCGTTGACGCCGCTGCCGCTGCCGCAGTGCCTGCCACTTCTGATGCGGCGGCGTTGGAAGGTAGCGTTGGTACTGAGAGTTTGAAGGTAGAGGAGGGTTTAGGTGATTCCAGAACCTCTGTCTTCGATTGCGATGGGAGTGTTGCAATCCACGCTGGTAGGGCTTAGTATGAACTTTGACTTCGTCTTTGAGTCTTTGAGATTCCCAGAACCATTCTCTTTTATCGCTTTTAGGAATTTTCTCCTTTGATTTTTGGAAATATGTAATTAACTATTTTCGGTGCGAATTTCAGGCGAAAGATTCGGTCGTGGTAGAGTTGACGACGCTATTACTACGCCGGTGGTTAACACTTCCGCTTATTTCTTTAAAAAAACTGCTGATCTCCTTGATTTCAAGGTACTTACTTGGATTCCATGTTGATTCAAAACGGTTGACTTCAA
>NW_019646767.1:15574-21922 GCF_002806865.2 Cucurbita pepo subsp. pepo
TTTTTTTTTTTTTTTTTTTTTTTTTTTGGTTTTATTACTCGAGGAATCGGGATTTGAATTATTAATCACTTAAGAGTTTTGTGAGCATTTTTTCCCCTAACAATGGAATTTACCAAGCATTGTCTTTTAGGTCCTTGCTGGTTGTGTAAGTGGTTCTCTGAAACTGGTTTCCGAGATTCGGAATCTTCATCATGTGATAGGTGGTGCCTTAAATCCAGTGAGTCATTCTCTTATGCTGTTTAATTTTCCATCTTTCACTTATTGGTTGTGGAGTAACGGTTCTTGATGATTGAATGTTCCATTGGTTTCCTGCGCTCATTTTAACCATTTTTTGCGCCAAGCCCTACTGTCTAATTAATTGCTATTTCTTCATCCTACAGAATGCTGCTTACTTAATTATACGAGGCATGAAGACGTTGCATCTTCGTGTTCAGCAGCAGAATTCCTCAGCTCTTAGGATGGCAAAGCTTTTAGAGGCTCATCCTAAGGTATGCCATTTAATTTATCCAGCTGCATATTGTTTCATACGTTTAATTTACTACCCACTAATAGACCAAGGCAGTACAAAGGAACAAAAGTAAGATTCATTATTGAACCTTTAATTCTAAAAGTTATGAAGCTTTGGGGCATCTAATAGCAAGGATTTAATTATAAATCAGTGGTATGCGTTGCATGTTCCTCTGGAGAAATTAACCAATGTCGCATATTGACACCGAGTTCAATTTATACATTAACTGGATACAATTGTCTGCTTGCAAATTCATTTACATTGGATGTGACAAAATTATGTCTCTACTGTCTGCAGATCAAATGTGTTTATTACCCTGGACTGCCTAGTCATCCCGAGCACAATCTTGCTAAAAGGCAGATGACTGGTTTTGGGGGCGTAGTTAGCTTCGAGGTAAGAAAACGACTGATGATCCATCTCATCATTTGAAGGGTCTATTCCTGTAGCCTTTTACCCCACCTCCACCATGTTTGTTTCATTAGTTTCTTCATTCTGGTGCAGGTTGATGGCGATATAACGACCACCATAAAATTCATTGACTCATTGAAAATACCATATATTGCTCCATCATTTGGTGGGTGCGAGAGTATCATAGACCAGCCGGCTATAATGTCATATTGGTAAATATACAATTCTTGACTTTTGACGCCTTTGTTTAGTAGGAGAATGAATACGTATTTATGCTTTTATGTGGGTGGTGGAAGTATTTTAACCTTTTGGTAATGGAAATGGAATAGGGATCTTAATCAGACAGAGAGGCTGAAGTATGGGATAAAGGACAACTTGGTGCGCTTCAGCATTGGAATTGAAGACTTTGAGGATTTGAAGGCTGATATTCTGCAGGCTCTTGATGCCATTTAAAGCCTAAGCACTGCTCCATTCCAAAAACAGATAATCAAGTCCTCTATCTGTTTATTTATCATCATCTTGCTTTGGTCTTGAGTGGTTGGTGCGTCGATTGAATCCCTTATCCCCATTCCCTCAGGAACAAAAAAATAAACTCAGACAGACATTGTTCTTATTTTCTTTGACAAAAGACTTTATTTTTTACACTACTGAAATATGGTCGTTACTATATGCATGACTGGTAGAAAATTGAAAATTCTTTTAAATCATTTCAAAATGATGTCACAAGCTTAAACATTCATTAATAATATTAACATAGTGTATGGTAAGATTCAATGCATTGTCTTTGTATCTGTATGAAAATGGTAAAAACACAATCATCCCATCTTGATAGGATGTTCGACAAAGGCTTGAAAATGGTTATGGTCCTTGTCCATTGCATTTCAAATATTAGTGAGATATCTACATTTTTAATTATTTTAAAAATTGTATTGCATTAGTTCTAATTAAGTTTTATAAAAAATTGGATCGATATCATTGCAAGTGTTCAATTATCTACATTTGTGATTTCAACCTAACATTTGTGATCCAACCTTGTAGGTTGAAATATGCTCGTTTTGAAAATTTTGAATTCTTTGAATATTTAGTTGAGTTTACTTCACTAAGGTCTGCATCAATTAAGGTTGAATTATGCTCAAAATTTGAATTTTTTGAATATTTAATTTATTTTTTAATATTGTTCACTAAGGTCTTGAATATTTAGTTCACTAAGGTCTGCAAATGTTAAAATCCATTGATTAACACATATATCATTTATTCATTTGAAGATAGAAAGAAATTTTTGTTCCTTCATTAATCAATCTTACATGTTATTTATCTCATCACCTATAGATCAACACCTATAGATCAACGCCATTTTTCCTAGGTATAAACGTCGTTGATTCTTTTAATAAAAATTTCGGAATAATTACTAGCATGCTAGGATTATAGATGTTCCTTAATGAGTGGCAAATCCCGAAAGGTAACCATCCCCTGAACACCTCTAATTATGAATTAGAACCCTATTTGTAGACGGAAATTGAAGGCACCCATGATGTAAAACACCTCTAATTATAAATTAGAACGTAATTTTAGCAGGAGATTAAAAATGTCCCAATAAAAACAAGAACAAGAACAGAAAAATTATCAAAGCATCATCATAAGCTTGATTCAAGTATAGAAGTAGATGGATAAAGTTATGTCCCAAAACCATCAAACAAACAAACAAAAAAAAAAAACACACACACACACAAAGCATTCAACAGTTGATCATGCAAACAAAGCATAACACAGCACAGTTGGATGAGCGGAGAAGCAGCCAATGTGGGTATCCCAACCTTTTATTTAGTGCCAATTTGAGAACGCCCATCGGCCATCACTCACTCACTCACTCACTCATCCTCATAGTTCCTGCGGTGGTGATGGTGGCGGCGGCTGTCCTCGTCATATTGCATTAGTTCTAATTAAGTTTTATAAAAAATTGGATCAATATCATTGTAAGTGTTCAATTATCTACATTTGTGGTCCAACCTTGTAGGTTGAATTATGCTCGTTTTGAATTCTTTGAATATTTAGTTCAGTTCACTAAGTCTGCATCAATTAAGGTTGAATTATGCTCAAAATTTGAATTTTTTGATATTTAGTTCATTTTTGAATATTTAGTTCACTAAGGTCTTAACGCATATATCGTTTGAACCAAGAGAGATTTTGTTTCTCAATTGATTTATTCATTTGAAGATAGAAAGAAATTTTTGTTCCTTCATTAATCAATCTTACATGTTATTCATCTCATCACCTATAAATCAACACCTATAGATCAATGCCATTTTTCCTAGGTATAAAAGTCATTGATTCTTTTAATAAAAATTTCGGAATAATTACTAGCATGATAGGATTATAGATGTTCCTTAATGAGTGGCAAATCCTGAAAGACAACCATCCCCTGAACACCTCTAATTATGAATTAGAACCATCCCCTAAGCACCTCTAATTATGAATTAGAACCTTATTTTAGTAGACGAAAATTGAAGGCACCCATGACGTAAAACACCTCTAATTAACCTCTAATTATAAATTAGAACGTTATTTTAGTAGGAGATTAAAAATGTCCCAATAAAAACAAGAACAAGAACAGAAAAATTATCAAAGCATCATCATAAGCTTGATTCAAGTATAGAAGTAGATGGATAAAGTTATGTCCCAAAACCATCAAACAAACAAACAAAAAAAAAGACACACATACAAAGCATTCAACAGTTGATCATGCAAACAAAGCATAACACAGCACAGTTGGATGAGCGGAGAAGCAGCCAATGTGGGCATCCCAACCTTTTATTTAGTGCCAATTTGAGAACGCCCATCGGCCATCACTCACTCACTCACTCACTCACTCATCCTCATAGTTCCTGCGGTGGTGATGGTGGCGGCGGCTGTCCTCGTCAGAATCACCACCCTGCAATCACAAAAACCCACAAAATTAATACCACAAAACAAATCTTATCATCTTCATTTTGAATTGAGTGAAGTGAGCTTAGCTTACGTATTTCTTGCGCCCATATCCCTCTTCCCCATACGCATACTCACGCTCCTCGTCCTCCGCGTAGCTTGGCTTCCTGTAATCCTCCTCCTCCGACCGCCCATAGCTCGGCCTCATCCGCTCCTCATCCCCATAATTTGGCCTCTCATACTTCTCCCTTCTATACCCAGAACTCTCATACTCCTGCTTCCCATACCCCCCACTCCCCTCTTCTTCCCCATAACTCTGTTTTCGCCCGGATCCGTACTCTTCAGTCTCCGACTGCCTCCGGTACCCACCAGACCCATACGACTCCGATTCCCCCTCCTCTCTCCGCCCATACCCACCACCAGATCCGTAAGACTCCGATTCCTGTTTCCGCCCATACCCACCAGATCCATAAGAATCCGATTCCTGTTTCCGCCCATAACCACCACCGGATCCGTAAGAATCCGATTCCTGTCTCCCCCCATAACCACCAGACCCGTAAGAGTCCGATTCCTGTCTCCCCCCATAACCACCAGACCCGTAAGAATCCGATTCCTGTTTCCGCCCATACCCACCACCAGATCCGTAAGAATCGGATTCCTGTCTCCCCCCATAACCACCAGACCCGTAAGATTCCGATTCCTGTTTCCGCCCATACCCACCAGATCCGTATTCTTCAGATCCGTAAGACTCCGATTCCTGTTTCCGCCTATACCCACCAGATCCGTACTCCTGTTGCTCCGACTCCGATTTCCGACCATATCCTTCAGATCCGTACTCGGATCCACTTTGCTGGTACCCATAAGCCGGCTGGGGCCTAGCAGACTCATAACCACCAGATCCGTATTCTTGTTCCACAGGACGAGGCGGAGCACCATAAGAATGAGGCTTAGGGCGGGAGTAACTGCTGTACTCAGCCTGGAGGGCGTCGTCGCCATAAGCTGAGGGCTGGGCATTGGATTCAAACTGGGGACGCTCGTAATCAAACTCGTTATCGTTGCCAGCAGAGTGCGGGTAGCAGGTATCTTCGCAGGGCGAAATTGGACGGCCATATGTCAGAAATAGGTCAAATCCTCCGCCGTAGGGCGTCGGATCGTACTCGTCGAAGTCATCCACCGCCTCATCGTCCCTCGTGTAGTACGGCATCGTGAAATCTCGTCGATCTGGAAGGAACTGCTTTGGATGAATCTATTGCGAGAGGAAGAACGATCTCAAATTGGGAATTTAAGTACTGAAATGGAATTCGGATTATCCGTGACTATACGGCGTCGTTTCGTCCTTTTAGGATAGGACAGCTGGTTGGTTACGCGTATTAGTCAACGCTCTCTCATATAAAGCCTTTGACTTTTTTATACAACACCAAAATGANAATACAACACCAAAAAATAATTTCCATTTAATTATTTATGGAAAATAATATTCTAAATTACATTAATAATTAAATTTTAAAATAAAATAAATAATAACATTATGGTATAAAAAACAAATTATGGTATAAAAAAAATGTAAGAGATATTAGGCATTCTTGCTTTGCTTCTCCTTCTTGTATTTGGTGTAATCCAAAACCAAATTTTGTGTAAAATCTCTCATACTTTCCTTCATCATTCCCTCCAATCCCTACGAATAACGATCAAATTAGCTAGCTTTTATGAAAATTATGAGCGTTAATGGATCGAGGTGAGTACCTTTTCTGCAAATGGCTGAAGAAAATCAGCGGGTATGGGTGAATCAAAGCTGTGAAGATCGAGAATCAAATGATTTCTCAGCACACTTTTTGATTCTGATTCTGTTCTAACGGCATACGTCGCTCCTTTTACACTGATTCTGAACATTTGCGGCTTGAAATCTTTGCCCATTCCCCTCACCTCCCATCTCATCTGATGATTTTTCATTTAAATGTTAATATCTAGATATTTGCCTTCCATTACTGCGTACTATAACTATCTGCGTACTATAACTATCATATTTGTCATTTTATTATAGACAAATATCTTGTATCTATTTATTGTTCTTAGGTTTGTAATTTATGTTAATATCCATATAGGTGCAGTGGTTTCCATAAATATTTTCAGGTAAGTTGAGAATTGCATACCATTTGAAGGTCAAGAAATTTAGCGACATGGCGAGGAATATGAATAGGGTAATCTTTGGCGGAGCTTCTGCAACTTAGTCTCACGTCAACTACAGGGCTAAGCTTGAGGAATAGCAATTGAAAAGATGGCATTTCGACTCTCCATTCACCCTTCATCGAAACAAACAATATCATATCATTATTACAAACACGAAGAGATTCAAACAACAGCAACAACACCGATAAAAAAAAAAATAATAATAATAAAAAAACCTTGCTTAATTTTTCACTTTTTCCCGAAAAAGTAGCTCTCAACAATCGATCTTCGTCTCCAATATATTCATCAAACGAAGCCTGCGACGATAAACACGATTTGAAGAA
>NW_019646768.1:0-1944 GCF_002806865.2 Cucurbita pepo subsp. pepo
ACTTGTTTTTGAGAGAAGCATATGGTGGTGCCTTAATGGGATATCTTAGGATTAATAAAGTTTACAAGACGNAATGATCTATAAAAGACTTGTTTTTGAGAGAAGCATATGGTGGTGCCTTAATGGGATATCTTAGGATTAATAAAGTTTACAAGACGTTGCATAAACACTTTTGTTGGCCGAAGATGAAGCATGTGGCAGATAGATTTATGGATGATGCATAGCATGCTATTGACTTATTCTTTAAGAAGCTGTTGACTTATTCTTTAAGAAAGTAGTTTATAGATTTAATACACTTCATTTGCTTCCTATTCCTACTAATTTCCTTCTAATATTTAATTTGATCAAAAGATTTCAAAGGAGGTGAAGGAAAGAAGGTGATGATTATTTTCTGATTCGAGACGAATCCTTCTGAAGAGGGGGAAGATGATAAGAATCACGGTGTTCCAAAAGATTTAAAAAACTATGTCAACAACAGAATTCGAACCACTCAAGCACATCAACGTTTGTTAGAAAAAACTATGTTTATTTGATAAATCATGTAAAAGTCAAATGGTCAATTTGACTTATTCTTGGTTTATTCANCCACTCAAGCACATCAACGTTTGTTAGAAAAAACTATGTTTATTTGATAAATCATGTAAAAGTCAAATGGTCAATTTGACTTATTCTTGGTTTATTCAATTACGAGCACTCATGGTTTATTCAATTCTGCCAGAATGCTCATAAAATTCATTACCCATTTTGGTTCATCAAATGGTGGAAAATCTTTGGATTAGCCAAAGATATATTTCCAGTTCCAATACAGGAATCGTTCCACTACTTCGTTCAAAATATATTCAAAATCTCATTTCCATTAACCATGCGCTTTTGCGTATACTTTCAAATTCCTTGGATTTTAACTTGGAATTTTCAAATTAAAGAAACCGAAGACCAAATAAAACAGGTCTTCAAAACTATCAAAATCAAATGGTGGGATAAATATACTTATACCCACGCAGACATCAAAGCGGTAAAGGTCTGGCTATCTGAGAATGGTCACCTTCAGGATTTATCCAAAAAGAGGACCTCCGAATTCCTTAATTCAAAGTCAAAGCTACTCGCTGCATTAGCCCAGACAACTTCAGAAGCTGATTTTCAAAAGCTTCTTCAAGAGGCCGCATCAGTCGGTTCGACGTCTTCTCCTTCTATTATAGAGGAAGAAGATGAAGACACGATTTATGATCTCAATGATCCATTTTTGGATTCTCAACCACCTTTGTAAATATCATTATCAATGACTGAATAATCGTTAAACTCATTAAAAAAAAAAAAAAATCGTGAGTGAAATATGTCTCCTGACATATTCTCACTTTGATTTTTAACTTTCCATCTTTTGGAATTTTATTGTTTTTGTTTTTCTCTATTATTGATGTATCTTTTCCTACTTTCATCATATTTTGGATGAATATGACATTCCTCTTCCATCAAATTATTGATGTAAAAGGAGTTCCTATTTTCATTGAGAAATTGATGAACATGGAAAAATGTAAATATATGCATTTAATTGTATTATATTAAGATTTACATGAGCTTTGTCATCCTAGCTTAATATAATACAATTAAATGCATATATTCACATATTATAACATAACATAACATATAGGAAGCATATTGATCCACAGACAATTCACACATATTAATATATATGACACATGCAGAACCACAGGGCACGTGTCAACATCAAATATAACCATGCTGATAGTAAGGTCACTTACCTGGCTTAAGTCGTTGTCACGAATATATCTTTAATGAAAGTTCGATTCCGTCCTTTGAAAACCGAGTCAACCTATATGAGCCCATGACATTAGTTTCAGGTTTGAACTCTACAACATTATTTCTCTAATTTACATTGGTCCATTGTTAAAAGTCTTGAAATGTTATATATCTATAATTATATTTTTA
>NW_019646768.1:5080-9383 GCF_002806865.2 Cucurbita pepo subsp. pepo
TTTATATATATATATATATATATATATATATATATATATATATATATATATATATATATATATATATTTTACTTTCTTTCCCGGGTCCTTACAATCTCTGTTTTCAAATTTTTCCTTATCTCAGTGTTTCATATTCAGAAGTTTTCTGGGTCATTCTATCAAAATTTAATCTATTATTACTAATCTGACTTGATTTACTAGAATCGTATAAATGATTGCAGAGAACATTGTAATAATTCAACGAAGATAAGATAAAAGAAATAGGATAAAAAAATAAGATAAAAGAAAATGAAGATTTAATATATACCTTATTGATCAGATCTATCTTCACGTAAATCTCTGGTGAATGTCAATGGGGTAAAGGCCTTTTTTTTTTTTTTTTTTTGCTCAAGTAAATCTGACAATTATTGTTTTTCTTTTTCTTTTTGCAGTAACTGTTACTTTCTGGCGTAAGTATGGGTTGAGGAGAGATAATTGTTGGAATGGATGAGAGGTTAGTAGAGAGACGGTTGCAGAAGTCCCAGGGATGGTCGGAGGGATGCTGCTGCATCTAAAGTCACTGAGGGGGTTCACGTGGATCAAGGCCCTGCTTGAAGAAGCAGTATATGTAGCTGCTACAATGACAATGTTTGTGGCTCAGGAGGCTTATTTAAAGAAATGGTGACTACTCTCAATCAGTCAATCAAATTAATTGTGATAATTATCATTTTGTTCGAGAGAAAGTGTTATCGTAGGATGTTGAATTGCATACATATTTACTAATGAACAAGTTGCAGACATATTTACTAAGGCGCTTGTAAAAGTGAAGTTTGAAGTTTTTACGTAAGGCTATTAGAGTTATTGAGAAATAAGCTAGCACTAAGGGAGACTTTCAGAATTTAGTACAATTATTGCTAGTTTGAATTAGTCAAGATATTCGTAATCAGTTAATATTTGGAGAATATATTAGTTATGGAATATATAGTTCGTAATCAGTTAATATTTTTACTCTATGATTTGATTAGTAGTATATTTTATTTTATTCTCAAGATTTAGTTATTTAAACGTTGTGAATATCAATGAAAATGGAACCTTTAATCCCAATTCTATTTCTCATTCTGTATTGTTTCTTTGAAAAATAATATTTTCATATCTATTCTTCTATTTCTCATTTAACTCTGCATTGTTTCATTGAGAAATAATATTTTCAGATTTATTCCCACTTTAAGGGTAGATATTGTGTCAATCTATTGGCAAGTCATTTTCTTTTTTTCTCTTTTCAAATAAATTTCTTTCTTTTGTCCAATAATTCAAAAGGAATTTTGTTTTTGGATGAGAGATAAGGAGATAAGATTTGTTGGAGAGGATTTGTTAGGAAATGTGATGGTGGGAAAGGATTCTGTGGGAGATTACAAATTAATCTATTGTAATTTTAAAATAAAATTAATTAATTTAAATTATAATTATAATTAATACAAATTAATTAAAATTTTAGTATAATAATAATAATAATAATTAAATATCTAAATTATATATAAAAAAATCTAACCTTTTATTATTTATCTAAAAGTACCATTTTTTAGTTTCATTCTATCCTTAACTTTTCTTTTTACAAATAAAGTAATTAAATATATTTGTTAATTATAGTTGTACAACAAAATATATTATATATAATTATATTCCCTAAGTAATTATAGTTGTACAACAAAATATATTTATTAAATACTTTTATATCTTAAATCAAATTTCATAATACTCCTCTTACGATAAGAGTGTATGTCAATCACACCTAACTTATCTTTCAGAAAATTAAATTGTTTTCTTCCCAAAGCTTTAGTGAAAACATTTGTCAATGCCTTATCAGTTTGTCCATCCGTTTGAGGATGATAAGTAGTTGAATATACTAGCTTAGTTCCTAACTTACCCTATAAAACACGCCAAAAGTGGCTTAAAAAGTTTACATCACGATCACTAACAATACTTTTAGGAATGCCATGCAATCATACAACTTCCCTAAAGAACAAGTCAGCAATATATTTTGCATCTTCAGTATTGTGACAAGGAATAAAATGAGCCATTTTACTAAATCGATCAACCACAACTAAGATGCTATCATAACCTTTCCTAGTCCTAGGTAAACCTAAAACAAAATCCATTGATATATCAATCCAAGGACCATTAGGAACAGGTAATGGGGAGTATAAACCATGTGGTTGAAGCCTAGACTTAGCTTGTTTACATGCTATGCAACGAGCACAAATCCTTAAACCACCTCCTTAAACCATGTGGTTGAAGCTTAGACTTAGCTTCAGAGAGCATATCATAAGTTTTAGAAACTCCATGGTGTACCATTAAACCACCTCCATGAGCTTCCCTCACAAGTAGCTCATGTATGGAACAAGATGGTATGCAAAGTTTGCCTTTTCGGAACAAAAATCCATCTAACAACAAGTAATTATCCACAACGAGTCCTTTTTAACAAGATTCAACAAAAGGAGCAAAGAGTATGTCATCTTGATACAAATCCTTTATGTGTTCAAAACCCAACAATTTAGCATTCAAATTATTGAGGAGGACATACCTTCGTGATAAAGCATTTGCAACAATGTTCTCCTTACCTTGTTTATATTTTATGACGTAAGGGAATGTATCAATAAATTCTGACCACTTAGCATGTCATTTGTTGAGTTTATTTTGTACTCTAAATGCTTTAAACTTTCATGATCCGTATGAATAACGAACTTCTTAGGCCAAAGACAATGTTGCCAGGTTTGCAATGCACGAACAAAAGCATAAAGCTCTTTGTCATAAGTTGGATACCTCAAAGATGCACCAGTCAACTTCTCACTAAAGAACATTAAAGGTCTTTGATTTTGCATTAATACAGCACCTATCCCTACTCCACTAGCATCACATTCAATTTCAAAAGTAGACTCAAAATTAGGTAATGCAAGCAAAGGAGCAGAACTCAATTTTTCTTTCAAAGTATTAAAAGCAAGTTCTTGATCTTTTTCCCATATAAAGGATACATTTTTCTTAACAAGTTCATTCAAGGGTGAAGCAATTGTACTAAAATTCTTAATGAACCTANATTCTACATGCAACCTAAACTACATAGAATTGCAAAGAAACTTAGCCATTGGCTAAAGAAAAGCACAAATGCTTCTTTTACTACATTTTCCAAGTCTCCTTACAAATACAACATACATGGTTTTATATAGCCTCAAAATGAAACTACTAAAGGCATTCCAAGAGTTGTAACATTCATACTTAATGGCCATAATTAACCATTATGTAATTGTAACCTAAAGTAAATTAAAAGTCTTAAAATACAATATTAAAATACAATAACTCTAAATTACTCTAAATTGTAATCCACCCAAAATTTAAAACATGAAACTTCATTCTTCTTCAATGTTGCATGAATTGCAATATCTTTTGATAATTTCAACAATATTTTCTTCACATCTTCATTGAAGCATATTGTATGATTGATGTCTCTTGGTTCATGTCATTCTCCACTTCTTCAAGAGGATTCGTCATCGAATCTATTTGTGAAACTTCGTTGCAAAAAGATAAGATATGGAAATGCAAAGGACCTCACAACAATCTCTCACATGCATACACTCAAGGATTTTTTTAGAGCACTCTATTTGCACTCATTTACACAAATGAATCTCTCATTCTCACCTCTCATTTTTTTTTAGTAGAGCCCAGATTGGATTTTTTTATTTTGGGTCGATTAAAAACTAAAAAGATAAAAACAACTTGAAAAGAAACACAAAGGAAACATATATCCGATCTTGAGCCTGAAGCTCTGATACCAAATGATAAGATAAGGAATCACTACAAGGAGAGTAAGATTCGGATTACCTTGTTGATCGAATATCTCAGGACAAGAACATTGTTTGAGATTCGAATCACTCCACAAGCAAGATTGATCATGTCGAGCTTGAATGATTCTANAGATTTTCCAATATTCGCTTCTATGAGCATAGTCCATCCTTTTGGAGAAATATTTGTATTCATGAGCTTATAATAAACCCTGAATATGACGACTGAAGAATGAGTTTCAGCCTTGATGTTTAAATTTTCTTTATTGTAAATCTAGCATGAAAGCTGATAATATGTGTGGGTCGTGGAGTGACAAAGTAAAATTTGGAGAACAATTGAAATAAACTGGTCCATTCTCTAGATTGGATTGAACCATTCCCAACAAAGAATTTGAGAAATCTTCATGTCTCTTATCTCGTAAGGAGATAAGGACTGGGATATCTAATCCAAGTCTGAACAATGGTTTTACAGCGACTTGGACAAGACCGAC
>NW_019646768.1:10841-15687 GCF_002806865.2 Cucurbita pepo subsp. pepo
CTTACAAATACAACATACATGGCTTTATATAGCCTCAAAATGAAACTATTAAAGGCATTCCAAGAGTTGTAACATTCATACTTAATGGCCATAATTAACCATTATGTAATTGTAACCTAAAGTAAATAAAAACTCTTAAACTACATTAATGAAATACAATAACTCTAAATTGTAATCCACCCAAAATTTATCACATGAAACTTCATTCTTCTTCAATGTGGCATGAATGAAATACTTTTGATGATTTCAACAATATTTTCTTCACATCTTCATTGAAGCATATTGTATGATTGATGTCTCTTGGTTCATATCACTTTGTTTTGTCTCTGATAAAGTTGTCAGGATGTAGATAAGATTTTTCTTTGGAATTTTTCATATGACTAAGCACCCAAGCTTGCCAACGGACTTACTGCGCTTCCCGCGTCTTACCACCTGGAACACAAGGGCTATTCGCTCAGCTATCACATACTCCAAATTCTTTTGAATTTTCTTATCCTCCTCCTGGTTTCTGCAACATCGCTCTTAAACCAAATATGCATAGCTAGAGCCGCGCGTTGGAGGTGAGTCCTAATTGAACCACGACTAACATTCGACTAACATACGAGCTAACATGTAGGCACTGAGCATGAAAATTATTGTAATAGACAAACTCCATGAGATGCACCCTTGAGTCCTAGCTACCTACAAAGTCTAACATCTAAGCACGTAGCATGTCTTCTAAACTTTGGTTCAATCATTCGGACTGGCCATCTATGTGTGGGTGGAAGGCAATACTGAAGTCTAGGTGAGTACCCAATGCTTTTTGGATGCCACACTAAAAGACCGACGTAAAGCATTGGTCTTGGTCTGATATAATTGACACTGAAACTCCATGTAGTCTAAAAATCTCTCTCGTATTTAGCTATGCCCAATTATCTATTGTATAGGTAGCCTTCCTAAGCAGGAAGTGTGCCGACTTGGTCGGTTTGTCAACGTTCACTCATATTACTGTGTATCCTTTTAATGTCCTAGGTAGACCTATAATAAAGTCCTAGCTATGTTCTCCCATTTTCCATTCTAGTATGCTTAAAGGTTGCAACAACCCTACCATTTTTTGTCTGGTTGCCTTCATTTTTTTGACATATCAGACCCTTGCTCACCAACTCGACTATATTTTTTTCATAGTACGTCACAGGAATGTTGTTTCTAGTTCTAATACATCTTGTACTACTTGATGCATAATGAATGGGGAATTACGAGTCTCTGTTAATATTTTATTCCTCAACTGATCCACCATTGGCATACATAATCGCCCTCGACACAATAGTACTCCAGTTTTGGATTTAGAGAAACCGTCCACAAATTTTGTGCTTAATTAACTTATGATTTTGGCTAGACTGGGTCCTGTTATTGAAAGTCAATAGTTTGTTGTCTCGGCATGGGTGGGACTGTGAGTCGAGTCATTTGTGCTACAACTCCTTCAGCCACCACTCCAATTTTTGCTTCCTCGAACTTCACCTGCACTCATGTGATACGATAAGGAATCACTACAAGGGGAGTAAGATTCGGATTACCTTGTTGATCGAATATCTCAAGGCAAGAACATTGTTTGAGATTCGAATCACTCCACAAGCAAGATCGATCCTGTCTAGCTTGAATGATTCTTGTTGATCAAATATCTCAACGCAAGAACACTTGTTTGAGATTCGAATCACTCCACAAGCAAGATTGATCATGTCGAGCTTGAATGATTCTAATGCAACCTAAACTACATAGAATTGCAAAGAAACTTAGCCATTGGCTAAAGAAGAGCACAAATGCTTCTTTTACTATATTTTCCTAGTCTGCTTACAAATACAACATACATGACTTTATATAGCCTAAAAATGAAACTACTAAAGGCATTCCAAGAGTTGTAACATTCATACTTAAGGGCCATAATTAACCATTATGTAATTGTAACCTAAAGTAAATAAAAATTCTTAAAATACAATAACTCTAAATTGTAACCCACCCAAAATTTATAATAATCAAACTTCATTCTTCTTCAATGTGGCATGAATTGAACATCTTTTGATAATTTTGACAACCTTTTCTTCACATATTCATTGAAGTATATTGTATGATTGATATCTTTTGGTTCATATCATCATGGCTCTCTAGTAATCATAGCTGACGAGCGGGCTGTCTTCCGACTTAAAGTATCGACAACTATTATCTTCTTCTTGCCCTATATAGGATATCTACGTCATAATCATTCACTAGCTCCAGCCATCTATATTCACTTTCTTCTAGGTGAAGAAGTACTTCAAACTCTTGTTGTCTGTATAAATCTAAGGTTTTTTTCTTCATATAAATAGTGTCATCAAATCTTCACTATAAAATTCGATGACATTACTAGATTTATCAATATAAATAGTGTAACAATGGAAAGAAAGTACAACTTATCACTATTAAGTCGGAAAAGAGAAATTTTGAAGGATGAGAGTTCTTTATAACCTGTGTCAGTTTTACTGTATCACTTTTATGTTTTTTATTTCAATAAATATGTAAGAGATGAACCTTTGACCTTAAAGTAAATAACGAGTATTTTTATTCATAGCTTGGGATTGACGATACAATGCAAATTAATGGATTACATCATTTCTAAGGATACATTAATTTGTTGGAGTTTGTAGAGCTATGATGCAAAGAAATGCCTTGATGTCCTACTGTGAATATGCCGTTATGATCAACACATTGATCACTAAGCCAACTCTATTGCTCATATTTGCTGTTAAAATTTCCCCAGTTGTAATTGCCTCCGGCATTGATGTCATGTTCGCCCAAATAGTTACCTTTCGACTTGCAGTGAACCTCTAGAGTTGAATCCGCTATCTAATTTAAAATGATCACTTACCCATCGGACAGTACAAGTTGCATCTTGGATGTTGCTAAACATGACTTAATTGTATTTTTTGGTTTCAAAGCAATCAATATGATTAAACAACATATGTTTAGATACTTCATTTTTTTTTCTTTGGAGGTTTCACACTATCTGAACACGACTTGTTCTTATTTTGTCTTATTCATATATATATATATATATATATAGGCAAATTGAATACTTATAGTATAGTGTCAATTGAAAGAGTGGGGTAAATTTATTTTATGTAAAGGTCTTTATGATGGAAATTCCAAAATTGTAAACCGCTCATTCAATGAGTTTTTAAATGCCTTTATGATTATCCTCTATTTATTGATGGAAATTTCAAAATAGTAAACTAATGTTTACTTAGATGATAAGAACCAAATGTAATGTCACCATAACTTTCTTACCTTGTTTGTTTAAATGTATACATATTATGTTTAGTGGGACCGTTACTAATGCATTATTAGTTTGAATCTAAGATATGATATGACATTTAGTTGAAATTTAGATGAAATTTTGTTGTACCAACTTCTAAAGTTTGAATGACAAATTTTTCGAACCAAGAATTTCATAAACTTTGACATGCAGGATAATCTTATACTATACTTACGAGTGATAAGGTCCCCAACAAAAAATAACCTTTGTTAGCTTGGCGTAGATTTGTTCATGTCTGTTGGCACCATGTTGTCATTAACATGTGCGACTTTTACCGCCGTCATATACATAGCATTACCATAAAGTTTCTATCGACCATCCATGATAGTGTCTCGACGTCAGGCTATCCTATGCGAACTAATTAGTTTGAAGACATTAAAATTTTAAAATTTTGAAAATCAAATTTGATTAGAAATGAACCTTTAACCTCGTAAAAGATTAGGAGCATTTTTATTCATAAAATTATTTATTGAAATTAAATGAAAGTCAGAGTTTATCATTTCCATTGATACATTAACTCGAAGGCATTGCGAGATCCAAAAGACAAGTAAATACCTTGGTCTCGACATGCCCAAGTGCAGGTATGATGAACACATTGAAAATTAAGCCAATTCCATTTGGCTGTCCAAAAAACATTCCCACTAACTTGTCCATGTTTGCTGCTAAAATGGCACCAAAACAGCGTAGAAATCCAAAAATTTTCTCTAAAGCTCCAGTTGTAATTATCTCCGGTGCGCAGTACGTGCTCACCCAGATCGTCATCTTTTGACTTGCAATGAACAGTTAGAGTTGAAGCAGTCATCTCATTTAAAATAATCACTTTATGTCGGACGAACGGTAATTGTAGCTTAGATTCTGCAAAACAAAACCTCAGCATATTGTTCGATGTCAAAGCTACCAAGACGATTAAACAGAATGTGCTTAGAGACTTCATTTTCTTCTCCAAGATCCCTCACCTTTTTTTACAAATGTACTTGGATTCTACCTCTTATATATATACATAAATATAGCCAAACTGATATGAACAACGACCAAGGAATTTCCATACTTTCCCTTGGGTTGATACCCATATCATTTTGGTATCAGAGCAAGTGAGGTAAGAAGTTTCTACCGTAGGTTCATTAAGAATTTTAGTACAATTGCTTCACCCTTGAATGAACTTGTTAAGAAAAATGTATCCTTTATATGGGAAAAAGATCCAGAACTTGCTTTTAATACTTTGGAAGAAAAATTGAGTTCTGCTCCTTTGCTTGCATTACCTAATTTTGAGTCTACTTTTGAGATTGAATGTGATGCTAGTGGAGTAGGGATAGGTGCTGTATTAATGCAAAATCAAAGACCTTTAATGTTCTTTAGTGAGAAGTTGACTGGTGCATCTTTGAGGTATCCAACTTATGACAAAGAGCTTTATGCTTTGGTTCGTGCATTGCAAACCTGGCAACATTATCTTTGGCCTAAGGAGTTCATTATTCATACGGATCATGAAAGTTTAAAGCATTTGAGAGTACAAAATAAACTCAA
>NW_019646768.1:17768-21900 GCF_002806865.2 Cucurbita pepo subsp. pepo
GAAGGACCGATTACAAGAAGCAAGGTTAAGAAGATTCAAGAGGCCTATACATTGCATCTTCAAAAGCTAGCTAGTGTACCGGTTGAAACAAAGACTTTTGAGCCCAAAAATCTTTATAGCATTAGCATATCAAATCAAGAAGATAATGAAGTGGCTAATATTGGAAAGTAATTAAAAGACTTGGCTTTGGTAGTTGAATTACCAATTAAGGAAATTTATGGAAAGCAATTAGAAGACTTGCCTTTGGTAGTTGAATTACCAATTAAGGAAATTTATTAATGCCTTATTTGCTTCAATTTGTATTTAATAGCAATTATTAGTAATTTGTGGTTGGTGTCTAAACTTTATTATGTTAGGGTTACCTTTTAGACCTATTTAAAGGCATGTAATACTGATGTTTGGGGGATTTTGGTTGAATACATAAAAAACCTTTGTGTTTTCTTGATACCCTTTCGGTGTTATTCTTTTTCAAACCTTGCTTTAGGTTTGTGTTTAAACCGATTTATTGAATTAGTTTTGATCAAGCTAATTCTGGAGTGAATTGTCTTGGTATCTAAGAGTGACCATCATAGATTCCAAGTTCGATCTAAGAGTCATTCATCTTCTAACCAGCTCTTGGTTGGAATCAATCCGATAAGTTAACTGATCTTTCTTAATTTCTTCAGCGCTCGTCAGCTGTTAGCTTTTGTTAGCAACTGATTTTGTATTTTATTAGTTCCTTTTTTATATGAACCAAGAGACATCAATCATACAATATGCTTCAATGAAGATGTGAAGAAAATATTGTTGAAATCATCAAAAGTATTTCAATTCATGTCACAATGAAGAAGAATGAAGTTTCATGTGATAAATTTTGGGTGGATTAAAATTTAGAGTTATTGTATTTCATTAATGTAGTTTAAGAGTTTTTATTTACTTTAGGTTACAATTACATAATGGCTAATTATGGCCATTAAGTATGAATGTTACAACTCTTGGAATGCCTTAAGTAGCACTATATCAAAAGAATATATCCAGCGAGAGAAAACACTATATTTATGATACAAAATCCATCACATTTGGTAGCATCATGTTAGAGGCATGGACATTAGTAGCTTTTGTTGACATTGTATGCATTTCATGGACGAAGGTCTCTATTGACACATTCATGAGAGAGTTTGCCACATTCATGAGAGAGATTCTGTAGAAAGTAACCATAAATGTTATTATAATTACACTTTAACAATGGAAAGAAAGTACAAATTATCACTATTAAGTTAGATATTTCAATTCATGCCACATTGAAGAAGAATGAAGTTTCATGTGATAAATTTTGGGTGGATTACAATTTAGAGTTATTGTATTTCATTAATGTAGTTTAAGAGTTTTTATTTACTTTAGGTTACAATTACATAATGGTTAATTATGGCCATTAAGTATGAATGTTACAACTCTTGGAATGCCTTTAATAGTTTCATTTTGAGGTTATATAAAGCCATGTATGTGGTATTTGTAAGTAGACTTGGAAAATACAGTAAAAGAAGCATTTGTGCTCTTCTTTAGCCAATGACTAAGTTTCTTTGCAATTCTATGTAGTTTAGGTTGCATGTAGAATCATTCAAGCTCGACATGATCAATCTTGCTTGTGGAGTGATTCGAATCTCAAACATTTCTTTGAGATATTTGATCAACAAGAATCATTCAAGCTAGACATGATCGATCTTGCTTGTGGAGTGATTCGCAAGCTAGACAATGTTCTTGCCTTGAGATATTCGATCAACAAGGTAATCCGAATCTTATTCCCCTTGTATTGATTCCTTATCTTATCATTTGGTATCAGAGCTTCAGGCTCAAGATCGGATATATGTTTCCTTTGCGTTTCTTCTCAATTTGATTTTTATTTATTTTCATCTTTTTAGTTTTTAATCGACCCAGAGTTCAAAATTCAATCTTTGCTCTATTTAAAATTTTGAGAGGTGAGAATGAGAGCTTCATTTGTGTAAATGAGTGCAAATAGAGTGGCCTAAAATTCCTTGAGCATATACTCTTGAGAGAGTGTTGTGAGGTCCGTCGTATTTCCATAACTTATTTTTTGCAGCAAAGTTACACAAATAGATTCGAGGACGAATCCTCTTGAAGAAGTGGAGAATGATATGAACCAAGAGACATCAATCATACAATATACTTCAATGAAGATGTGAAGAAAAGGTTGTCAAAATTATCAAAATATGTTTCAATTCATGCTACATTGAAGAAGAATAAAGTTTGATTGTTGCAAATTTTGGGTGGGTTGTAATTTAGAGTTATTGTATTTTAAGACTTTTTATTTCATTTCGGTTACATTTACATAATGGCTAATTATGGCCATTAAGTGTGAATGTTACAACTTTTGGAATGCCTTTAGTAGTTTCATTTTGAGGCTATATAAAGCCATGTATGTTGTATTTGTAAGTAGACTTGGAAAATATAGTAAAAGAAGCATTTGTGCTTTTCTTTAGCCAATGGCTAAGTTTCTTTGCAATTCTATGTAGTTTAGATTGCATGTAGAATCATTCAAGCTCGACATGATCAATCTTGCTTGTGGAGTGATTCGAATCTCAAACAAGTATTTGAGATATTTGATCAACAAGAGTCATTCAAGCTAGACATGATCAATCTTGCTTGTGGAGTGATTCGAATCTCAATCAAGTGTTCTTGCCTTGAGATATTCGATCAACAAGGTAATCCGAATCTTACTCCCCTTGTAGTGATTTCCTTATCTTATCACTTGTGGAGTGATTCGAATCTCAAACAATATTCTTGTCTTGAGATATTCAATCAACAAGGTAATCCGAATCTTACTCCGCTTGTAGTGATTCCTTATCTTATCACATAGTCTATTACATGGATAGGGTTCGTAATGTACTTCCTCAGCATCGACACATAAAATGCATCGTGTACTCCTAAGTGGGCTAGAGGTAGGGCTAACTTATACGCTACTGGACCAACTCGCTCTAGGATCTCGAATGGTCTAATGAATTTAGGACTTAACTTGCCCGTACGTCCGAACCTCCAGAGACCTTAAATAGGTGCCACCTTGATGAATACTAGGCCCCTTGTCTCGAACTCTAAGCTTCTACGCCTTACATCGGCGTAGCTTTTCTGTTGACTTTTAGCGATACGCATCCTCGCTCGAATTTTTCTGAACAGCCTCATTGGTGAGTCGAACCAGCTCGGGTCCTACTAACTCTCTTTCGCCTACTTCGTCCCAACATAGTGGGGACCTACACCGTTTCCCATACAAGGCCTCAAACGGTGTCATACCAATAGTGGCTTGGAAGTTGTTATTATACGAGAATTCCATGTGGTGGAGTATGGAATCCCAACTTCCCTTAAAATCTAGTACGCAAGCGCATAACATGTCCTCTAGAATTTAGTTTAAACACTCCGTTTATCCATCTGTTTGGGGGTGGAAGGCGGTACTAAAGTCGAGGCGGGTACCCAGCGCTTTTTGAAGTCCAAGCTAGAAAGCTGACGTAAAGCGTGGGTCCCGATCTGACACGATAGATACTGGGACTCCATGTAGTCTTACTATTTCTTTCACATACAGCTGTGCCCAATTGTCAACTGTATATGTAGCTTTCCCAGGTAGGAAGTGTGCCGACTTGGTCAACCTATCGACAACTACCCGATCATTGTATAGTCTTTAAGCGTTTTGGGTAATCCTACTATGAAGTCCATTGCTCTGTTCCCACTTCCACTCTAGTATGCTTAGGAGCTGCAACAACCCCGCCGCCCTTTTATCTAGGAGCTTTCACTTGTTGACATACTAAGCACTTGCTCACAAACTCGGCCATGTCCCTTTCATGCTCTTCCACCAGAAGTGTAGTTTTGAATCTTGGTACATCTTAGTACCTCCTGGGTGCAAGACAAATGACGAGTTGTGAGCTTCGTTAGTATTTCTTTCCTTAGCTCCTCTATTGTCGAGACATATAGGCGTCCCTGATACAATAGCCCTTCATCTGAGGTCTTTGAGAATCCATTTACTAGACTCTCAGCTAGGGCTTAAGACTTTCTATAGGTTTGGATCCTCTCGTTGGGAGGTAACCATTCCTTGCCTAAGTGTAGGTTGCACTTGTTAGGATCGCACAACAATGCACACGCTCGATCTAGA
>NW_019646769.1:0-21825 GCF_002806865.2 Cucurbita pepo subsp. pepo
AAGGAGAAAACCCAAAGAAGACAATATCTGCTAGCGGTGAGCTTAGGCCGTTACACCTTAATCGAGGCTCGGCTTCTTCTTCTCTGAAGCCCTCGAACAAAGTACACCCTTTGTCCTCGAACAAAGTACACCCTTTATTCGACACTTTAGTCACTTTTGATATATCTTTGAGACTCGCAACTTATTTATTCGACATTTGAGAATTCTATTAACATGACTAAGACTAAGTTAAAAGGACACTTTATAAAGAATATAACAAGCAAACAGCTCCCTATAAGAAATAAACTGTCCATTCAGGCAACTATGCTACGTTGCCATTCGGATCAGGCAACTATGCTACGTTGCTATTCGGATCAGGCAACTTTGCCTCCAAAAATGCTTGGTGACTTTCCTCTCTTTCCTGACTTTCTTGAATGTTCTCTCATAAAGATGGTCTCAACGCTGTCACTGTCCTAGCTAGTGCCCTCCACATCAAAGCTGTTTAATACTACACAGTTTTCCAAGCACTAAAACTTGGATTATGGATTAAATTTGTATAGCAGGAGATCAAAAGACCAAAGTGTTTATGATTGATGGGTTTATTTGTGAGATCTTGGTTGGAAAGGTGAAAGAAACCTTCCTTATAAGGTTATGGATTATGGAAATTTTTTTCTAGCAGATCCGTTTTAAAATCGTGAGGTTGATGACAATATATACTGGGCCAAAACAGATAATATCTGCTAGTGGTGGGTTTGAGCTGTTACAAATAATATCAAGACTAGACACCAGGCGGTGTGCCAACGAGAATGTTGGAACCCCAAGAAGAGTGGATTGTGAGATCCCACGTCGGTCGGAGAAGGAAACGAATCATTCCTTATAAGGGTGTGGAAACCTCTCCCTAGTAGACGCGTTTTAAAACCGTGAGACTGACGACGATATGTAACGGGTCAAAGCAGACAATATCTGTTGCCCAAGTTTGCTATTCTTTACACAAATCTAGACTTATAAGACCCCTGTCATTCCTACCGTCTCCACACGACTTAGAAGGCTTTCACACAATAAGAGGTTCTCTCTTCCCAGGTACCAAACAATGAAACAGAGCAGACAGGAAAACTCCTACATTAGAATTCTGCCACTGCATTCCCATAAAGCCAACTGTTCTGCATACAGGCTAAGTAGATATGACATACGAGAACAAAACATTTTTATACAAGTATATGGAAATCTCTCCCTAACAGACACGTTTTAAAAGCCTTGAGGGAAAGTCCGAAAGAGAAAATCGAAAAAGGACAATATCTGCTAGTGGTAGATTTAGACGGTTACAAATAGCATCAGAGCTAGACACCGAGCGATGTGCCAGCAAGGAAGCTGAGCCCCAAAGAGATAGATACGAAGCAGTATGCTAGCAAAGATGCTGGGCCTCGAAGGAAGGTGCATTGAGGTATGCCACATCGATTGGATAAGGGAACAAGTGCACTGAGCTTCGAAGGGGTAAATTGTTCGATCCCGCATCAGTTGGGAGAAGGAAACATTCTTTCTAAGAGGTGTGAAAAACTCTTCCTA
Organism: Cucurbita pepo subsp. pepo; assembly: GCF_002806865.2. Classification (NCBI taxonomy): domain Eukaryota; kingdom Viridiplantae; phylum Streptophyta; class Magnoliopsida; order Cucurbitales; family Cucurbitaceae; genus Cucurbita; species Cucurbita pepo. The sequence goes on from NW_019646769.1 coordinate 1,543, forward strand.
ACATATAGAGAAAGCTCAAAAGGAAAGTCTACTAAAGATAATATCTACCCCTAAAAAAGACAATATCTACTAGGGGTGAAATGGAGACGATACCTACTAGGAGTGGGGTGGAATCGAATGGGACGGTTACAATTATGTTCCCATTCTCCCAGCTCATTACTTAGGAAGGCCAGAAAGAGCAGGTGATCTTCAAACCAATTTAAACACAATAACAAACTGAATGAAATGAAACTAGACTAAAAAAACATTCAGTTTTCCACAGAAACCAAAGATAAATTAGGGGAAAGGGAAGAGACCAACAATTGAAATGCCATTACCTCTTCGTACTTCTGGGTGAGAGCGAGTCTTTCATCTTCAGACATATCAGGCCTCAGAATCACCATGCTCTCGTACTTTCGAAGACCAGGAGGACACTGAGGCTCCTCCTTATCTTCAAGGGCATCGGCGAATCCTGTCCCCGGAGGGGCCGGCGGCTCATCCTCAGCCCCAAATCCACCTTCGAAGAAGGAACCTGAAAATTCAAGAGTCTGGGCTTTCACGGACAATCGGAGACCCAAGGAAGGGGCGATTGGGTTGGGAGGAAAGAGGGGTTTGGAGGGTGTGAGGGTAAAGGGGAAGAGAAGAGAGGGTGAAGAAGAAGAGGCGGTGATGAGAGTGGAAGTGAAAGCCATTAACAATCTCTGGGCGAGCTCTGCTGTAGAGGCACACTCGGAATTCAGTGGCGACAACGCGATGGCATAGCGGAATCGTTGAAATGAAAGTAGATATGGATAATAGAACATTCAGGACGGAACCAAATACCACATTAAAAATTACTTCATCAAAGTTCGTAAATTTAAATAAATAATTTTTGAAAAAAAAAAAAAATCCATATCATTAAACAGTAAAATTACTATCTTTTACAAGTTTTGGGTTCAATTATAATCTTTATGTAAAGATGGAGGTGTCGTTGATACAACCTGACAAATTTACAAGTTAAAATTAATTTTTTTTTTCTAAATATTTTCAATTTTACAAAATGATCCTAATTGGTGTGAATGTGGAAGTAATAGTAATAGTTTCAACCGTAAAAAAAAAAATAATAATAAAAAAAAAAATAATAATAATAGTTTATGCATGTTAATTCTCTAAAACTATGTTAAAATTGGTTGATTTTATCATAGATTAAATTAGGAGTTAAAATTTGTTGATTTTATGATAGATTAAATTAGGAGTTTTGTTATCGGTGAAGTTGGAAGCCCTAAAATCCACCCTTTTTAATTTTGTTTCTAAAATTTAAAAGGTTTTATTTAGTCGAGATATATATAAAGTTAGGAGAGATGTATCATTTTTTTATAATTATTTTCATTTATCTCCTCTAAATTAAGCTAAATAAACTTATAAAATTGGATTGATCATATTTCTTGCCTCATGAAGAAAAAAATAATAATAAAACCTTAGTAATAGATGAAAATTGAAAAGAGAAATATGAGTACCATGCAATCAAGTTAGAACGAAAAATATATGTTTTAAACTAGTTGAACTATTCTCAAACCGAAAAAGAAAAAAAAATGTTTAGAAGATAAAATTATAAATTTAATCAATGAACTAAAAGAATTTATCTATCCCTCTCAATTTTGAAATTTAAAATTTTCATAAATGAATGTAAACTCTAAATTTTCAATTTGGTACCTCCCTATTTATAATTTAAAAAAGCAACTATGTAAAGTCTAATGTATAAAATATAGGAAGTAAGTATCTAGCGCAATAATATGTTTGAACTCTTGTTTTCAGCCTAATCCAAATGGGTTCATAAACAAACTTGAGAGATCAATCTTTGGATAGTGAAAATATAGGCGCATGTTGGAAAATGATACTCGAGCAGAAGACAAAGAACTCTGCAACTCCTAAGGAGACAACTTCTGGACTCATCAACTACAGGCCTAGTAATGCATTTGCATGCTCAAACCAATTGAAACTTGATAGACAGAGGGTGCGGTGCACTAAAATACCCAAACGAAAATTTTCAAAATATGGCGAAATCAAATTAAATGTAGTTTCTCAAATTCCAAGATCAAAACTAGGGCATGTACCTGTTTCTCTTTCATATGTGATCTCCTCGCACATTTTGCTTTCATCATTAACAAGTTCACAAGCAGCAAATTGACTTGTACCTTGCGTCCAAGAAATTGTATCTCTGAGAGAACTATTTTCGGCCTCCACATGCTCTGTCTGGAGAAGCCATGCAAACGTTTGGGAAAGGAATAAAACTAGAGTCAGGTAATGGGAAACTTGCTAAAGATCTTATATGACGAGTATCTAATGCACATTCAAAGGAGATATCGAAGAGAAATTTGACCGCACCTGGTTGGAGTGTCCAATTTCGAGTTCTTCTGTCAATGTTGCTGCAGGATCAAAGATTAAATAAGTCTATAATTTGACACGACAAACTTAGAATTAAATTAAGTTTCATTTGCACGAGATTACATGGAGTTAGAGCAATGGATTGGTTGTTTTCTGCATTCTTAGATGACTCCCTCGGGTCCAGGTTTTCGCTTGGTTTTTGATGAGATCGTTCGTCCATAGGAAGATCCAATGCCTCCGCCGCAAGGGAAGGTTCAGGAACCTGAGATGACGAAACTGATACGCTAATATTTTTATCAGTATGACCAGAAGAAAGGCTCACTCTAGCCTTTGGCCTTTGAAGAATGGACAATATTTCATGTGCTGCATGATATATAACAAATAAGTAGTTAGTCTATAGCCAACAGAACACAAACAAGGCCTAGTTCGTTAACCATTTTATTCTGTCTTTCAAAATTATGCTTGTTTCTCACAATTTTTTTCCTTAAGTAGTGCTTATATGCTTAATTTTTAAAAACATAAAATCAAAAACTAACTTGTTATCAAATTGAACGAAAGAGTTGAGAAGAATTATCAAGTAATCAATCACTAACCATCCCGTAAAGACTTTTTCATAGGCTCTCTGTCCGATCCCTTTTCATCTTCACCAGAAATGCAAAAGCTGGTGTCTTTTCTTATGTCAAAATCTCTGTTAGCGAGCTCTACTGCATAAGACCAAAGGTCGCATAGCAAGGCAGAAAAATTATTAGATAGCCATACGAACATTGGCTTAGAAACTAAAATCTAACATAAGGATCGGACCTTTAACATTTTCACATGCCTCACCAATCTCCACCAAGTACTTTGGAAGCTCAAGTATCTCCCCCATCCCCAACTTTTTTGATAAACTGATGTGTTTACTGCTTAATATAATTCTGTCTTCATTCAGTAAAGTAACCTGAATTAAATGTAAGAGTTAATCTCATAAAAGAGAAAATAAAAAACCCTTGCAATAGTAACAGATTAAAATAATAAATAATAAAACCCTGGTTGATATGTTAATATCCTGGTTAATATGTTATATCCCCTAAATCTTCCAGTTTTCTTGTATATCTGGTATGCAAACTAAACTTGAAGTTCGTAGTCATCCGACAACTCCAGAATTTCAAATATTAACGGTAAATTCTGATAACTATTTCTTTTCTTGATAATCAGCCAGCTACTCAATTATCAGTACTGGATAATGACCAGCATGTCCCAGAAGTGATCAATCAAGTGATAAAGGCTGAAATTTTCTGGTAAACTACCTATTGTTAGAGTAAATCATCAGTAGTTCTGATGTTCTTTTTCAACAATCTCGTTTGCACCTTTAGGCATGTATTTATCTTTAACCGTGGCCTCAAAAATGCCGTTTGGCTTTGTGCAAGCAATTGAAAGTTGAAAAATGAAACTCACATAGTGTATTAAAATTTAAATTCTTCTCTGGGACGGGGAGGGAAGTGACGGAATTGTATTTTAGTGCAATTGCAAAAAGAAAGCAGGTAACATGATGTTTAATACGAAGTAAATTAACCTGCATATGGTGAGAACCAGAGGAGGAAATTTTGATGATCCCATTGTGATATTTCTTGGACTTCTGAGTTATCTGACTTGTGTATAAAACATGCCATTCTGCACTAAAACAGTACACGTGCCTAAGTAGAAGCACAGCGGGAGGAAAACAGACTTCATGAAACCTTATGGCCGAAGGAGGAAAAAGATGAACAACGCTGACAAATGTCATCATTATGTGGTAGAAATTAATGTAGCAAAAAAAACCTGACCTTTTCCAGTTGATATTTCATTTTCACTGAAACATTTTTTCGGTTCATGCAGTACCCTGGTTCCCCTGTCTCCGAAACTGCTACCTTGACTTAAAGGAATTTTTGGAGGCTTATGTTCCCTTTCACATTCTCCAATATCTACTAAATGAGCATCAAAGGCTATTGATTCTCCAGATTTTACTGTTTCATCTTTCTTCATAAATCTGCTATCCAATAGTTTCCTGTTTTCATCAAAGAGCATGACCTGCACAAAGACCACGAGTGCCATGGGCAGAAACTTTACCTTTCAATGAGAAGAATCTTTCAATGAGAAGAATGAAAGAATATAAAAAAATAAAAAAATAAAAAAATAAAAAGAAACCAACAAAAAGGGAGTCTAACCTTAATCATATATATAAAGGGACGCCAATCCAAAAGAACAAAACCAAGATCATAATGTCTAGAGACTAATGCCCATAAGAAGGAATTGAACCTAGCCATTTCCCAAACCTCACCAATCCCTTGACCTCCCGAAAAATTCTATTATTCCTCTCAATCTCTTGGCCAACCTTACAATTGATTAATACTTCATCATGATAACATACATCGTTGGAAAAAGATTCTAATATATGTCAAAGTTGAGTAGAAGATATAAAGATAAAAAATTGAATAGTTAAAGAAATAGTCAAGAAGTATGGTAGGCTTGGTAAACCAGAGAATTTAAGAAACAACCAAGATGTTAACCTGCCTCCCGATGGATCCACAAATAAGAAGTTTCAAGAAACCATCATGATACTTCTTAGCTTTCTGAGTAATATTTGAGGTGTAAAGGACCTGCCACTCTACGAACATCATATGGTTAATCATGTGAATAAAGACAACACAAGAAACAGATCAAGACAGAATGAAAGAAATTGGTAGCTGCATAATGATTGACACTTTGGGAAATCCAAGTATGCTTAAATAGTACATTAGTCATGGGACTTTGCATTGACACTTTGGGAGGATTGTTGAGAATGTATACAAAGTTTCATGTTGGCTACATAAGGGGGAAATCATGGGTATATAACTTAGGACAATTATCTCCATTGGTACGAGATCTATTGAGTGGAACAAAAAGCAAATTCCTGCAAACTTATATCCAAAGTGGATAATATCATACAATTGTAGAAGTATGACAGGAGTCGCTATTCCTAACATCTACTTCATGGGACTTTGCATCCCGATCTTTTTGAATTCAATCACCACAAAGCATCATCTTCTCAGTCAAAGGCATAGTTTGTGCACGACTATACAATTTCCCACTCCATCCATCATCCAATTGTACTGCAAAATGCGCTTGTTTCTAATTCTTGTTCAAATCATTTTTTAAAAATAAATACTTCATATTTCTTTTACATGGCACAGAAGGCTACGCCATCCTACATAGAGTATCAAAAGGCTAATTTTAAACTCTTGTAGCATTTCCTTTTCACATGATACATTTCCCCTGTTATCGTCGTTGACAACCAAGGAAAGAGTCACAAATGACCTTTTTAATCCACATGATCACTTTACATGGCTCCTCGATCTTGTGTACTCTGAATCATGGGGTCCAGTTCATATCTCCTCCAACAACCATCTCTTATCACTGATAGAAATATTTTTTTCATACGTTTTCTCCCTTTCTGTTATTTTCTTAATTCTAAATCCAAGGCCTTCCAGTTGCAGTCTACCCTTGGCTAGGCTTCTATATATTCGAGGGAGGTAATTAGGTTACCTGGAGTTCAGAGAAACAACACCTATTTCTATAACTAGATCTGAGGCTGAGTATAGGAGTTCTGCAATTCTACTTCCAAAGTTATTTGGTAACAAGCTTTGATTATTGAGCCGTGTATCCTTTCACTTTTGCTCCTTGGACCGATAACCCCAGCGTCAGCTATCTCCCCCCAAATTCAGTTCATCCCACACAGCTCCAGTGCTCGCTCGTCAGCTTTGAGTTTTCCACTTCCAGCATCTGCACTGTCAGCAATACATTTTGATGTCTGAAGTTCAAGCTCGTAAGCTTTGGGGGGAGTTACTCATACTCAATTTTTTGTTCCTGTAGTTTTTCTGTTCGTTACTGTTCACTTGTAGTTTAGTTATAGAGTGTACTGTTGCCTATTTATACTGAAATGACAAGTGAAAATAAAGCACTTTCTCATACTTCAGATATATTGTTTTCTCAAGAAGGCAGGACTCATAGTCATCAACATTATGCTCCACAAACCATTGCACAATTGCCCCCATCCCCACGAAAAAAAGATAATGAAGATTAACAACCCAGGAAGTCATGAACCAACCTGTCTCCTCTGTTTGTCTAGTGTCTGGACTAGTTTGTGGCGATCCATAGCACTTCAATCTGCTCTTCTTAAATTCTGGAATGTAAAAGGAATGACAGTGTGACAACCTAATTCGAAAGCACGTTGGTACACGCATGATGAGAGGACATGCGAAATAAATGGTAATCACCAGTCAGGTTACTTCTTTAACCCAAGTTATGACTGACCCGCTTTGAATTAAGCAATTGGAAGAGAAGCAACAACATACACGGCAGAGTTGCCAAATAATGCAGGTTACCTCTGATTATTTTACATGAAGGGCTGAGAGTGGGCCGAGTTTTATTCTTCTCAGCACTAGCTTTATTTTCTACAAACAAGAGTAAAATAATAATCATAATCCAATCCGTTAGACAAATGAACTCAATCACATGCTCACTATTTGGAAAATAATTAAAAATTGAACCAAGGAGGGACAAGAAGACTCATTACCAAAGCAAACAGAGTTATTTCTGAAGTTCTTCCCTCGCAACACACCCGATTTTTCAGGTATCTTATCATGACCTGCTTGGAAATTCAGACCAGACTCCGGCTTATGATCTCCCAGAGGAGTGTCAATGTCAACAAGGTAACTGTTGAATATAAGCGTTTCGCCAGAGCAAACTACTTCTTCTTGCTTTAAGATCCTGCATTCGAGGAGCTTCTCGCACTCATCATAGAGCATGGTCTGTGTGTCAATCTAGCCATTAGAACAAATCGACTAGTCTAACAATTAGAATGAGAAAATCCAAATTTGTAAAATCAACTCCCGAATCACATCTCAGAAATTCTATCAACTACAATCACTTCCATGAATAAGCTTCTAAATCTCTACATTCAACTCTAAGATTTAGCGCCACTAATGTTAGTTAATTCCATACTTACAGAACTACACATCTACGAGCCCAAACAAAAGATGTTGAAAGAAATAGAAACCTTATTGCTGGAACGGTGGACGTCTAAGAAGCCATCGTGATAAACTTTGCGCCTCTGCTTGAGGTGCTTAGTATAGGTCACCTTCCATCGATTCATTTCTGCCATTGCCTCAGCTTCTTCTTCTCTCTCAGTTTCTCAAATCAAAATCAAACTCGCCGACCGAGATCATATCTTGCAATTACAACGAACGGAGTGGAATTTCGCCGAGGAATTTCTTCTGGCGGGAAACTCTCCATCGGACAAAAAATGACACTACTGAGCCGCGCTCTATGATTTCATATCGAGAAATTACGGCCTATTTTCTGATCTCGTTCAATAGCGATTTTGTTTTTTATTTTTTAGATTTTTAAATTTGTATTTCTTTTCTTCAATATTTTAAATATATTTTCGCACTTTAAAAAATATATTTTTAATTTTAACTCAATTTTTAAAAAGAAAAACTATATTTCAAAATTATTAATTTTTCCTATTTTCAAAAATAATAAATAAATAAATCATATAATTATCAAACACAAAAATTCTTCTTTCAGTGTTAGTATATTAATAATAAATTGTTGCAGTAATTATAATATTTAATTTAAAATATTTAAAGACATATTAGTTACATTAAATACAACAGAAAAATAAAATTTCTGTGTAAGAAATGCATTTTAAACACTGTGAGGCTGACATACGTAATGGGTCAAAATAAACAATATCTACTAGCTACACGTATATTTGATACATTGAATATATATTAAAATTTATTCTCTAATTTTGACCTAATTTATTTACGGTCAAATAAGATAAAATATATTTCTACATCTCTAAAATCATATTTTTCTTTCAAAATTTTGATTTCTAGAATACAAAATGTTCGGGAGTTTTTTTATAGGCACGTTTCTCTCAAGTTATCTCTTGTATCCACTTCTCGACTTTCTTATTTCTTCAAACCGAGCCAAACCTTCGAGTTGTTGAAGTAGGTTGGACTAGGTTAGGTTGATCGTCTAGAGTGATTTTGAAAAAGGGTCGTCGTTATTACTTACCGTTACTTACAAAGAATCCTAATTTTGTAACGAAAATAAAGAAATATGGTCACTTCCCGAGAAGCACTCAAGTGTGATGGTCTTCCAATATAGTCACTTCCCTTCTTACTCTTTAGGAAACATAACGGGATCTTCGGTCTTTAACTCATCCATCTAACACGTTTGGATCAAATTTTTCTACGTCACTTGAATAAACCTTACCCGATCTCTCATATCACTAATATGCAACAATACTGGTCGACTCACGTTGTTTTCATACATAAGTTGGCCTTGCTGACTCACGTCGTACGAGTCGGCCCAACGCTCTAGGGTTCTGAGCACTCGAGGCCCTAGATCTTTACGATTTTTCAATTCAACTCATTTAACTAAAACCGCTGCTAACGATATATTTTTTCTTATGGTTAATTTTACACCTATCTCTCTAGTCGTCATTATTGGCACACTATTTTTAAATCTTATTTTTTTAATTTTTAAACTTATAAACTTAATTCTTCGAATTAATTATTTTTTTAATTCTTATATTTAATAAATATAAAATTAAAATTTAAACAAATAGATATAAATTTAATTTAAAAAAATAAATTTGTTAGAAAGAAAGTAAATTAAATTAAAATTTTAAAAAACTATTAAATATTTTTCAATGTTTTAAAGAAAATATAATTCTTTTTCTTGTCTGTCATTTCTCCATCAACAAAAATGATTTAATAAATTTAGATTTTAATTATGATTAATTTCTTACCATTTATTTATTAATTCCATATTCAAAAAACAGTGACTTAACTTCCACTTTAAATATATGATATTTATTTTGGATATATATAGATATATAATAATATCATAATAAAAATGTTGGTAAATATTTCTTCATTTTTTGGCATAACATTAATGTTTACTTTTAATTTTTAATTTTTTTAAAAATTATATTTTAAATATTCCAAAAAGCAAAATTACATAAAAACTTACTAAAAGTCATAAATTTACCAAATTTGAAACCTTAAAATTTCCAAATTTATTGACAAGTCATCCAAAAACGTAAATTCCAAGCGCCTTTTTTTTTTTCCTTTTTTTTTTCTCAAGGAAAAAAAAGACCAAAAAAGAAAAAATACATAATGACTTGAATGCCCCTAGTAAAAAAAAGCTAAACAAAACCATCATTATTATTATTATTACTTAATATTTAAGTAATAATAATAACAATTCCGTATATTAATGAAACTCATATAATTCCAAAAAATCATAAGTAAAAGTTTATTTATTTTTTAATTATGAATTGGGTTTCCGGTCGCCGGCCGCCGCCTTCCGATCACTTTTTGTGAGGTGGTGTCATCGTCCCTGAAACAGGGGAAGTTGCATCTCGGCCGTCGGTGGTCTTGTTCGACAGGGAGTCGCCCTTGATGACGACCTCGGAGAGGTGAATTTGGGCTTTTCTGTCAGCAATTTGGATCTGAGTAGATTTGTAAAAGGTGGCGTAAAGGATGAGCTGAACAAGAGACGATAGTGTTCCGAGGCTGTTGGGAATCTAAGAAAACCCCGATACGGTTAGTAATTTATGAAGTGTAGATAAACATTTTCGTCTATGTATTAATAGTAATAACTATTTAAAAATTTATAAAGATAATGAAAGAGTATTAATAAAAAATTTAAAATAAAAATAATAATTATAAGAACAAAATTTATGAATATTTTTATTATTTAAGCGTGTTATTGAATTATTACCACGATGAAGGGGTCGAAATTGATGCAAGCGTAAGCGGTCCAAATAATGCCGTTGGCAAGTGAAACAAAGGATAGAGTAAACGGCATATATTCCACGCTTTTTGTCTTAATCACCAGTTTCTGCATCACACGGGACAACACGTATTTTAAACATTTAATTTTTTAAAATTAAGATTATAAATATATTTTTATTTTTTTAAGAAAAAATAGAAGAAATTATACTAACCATGACCGTCAATGGTGAAGCATACATCATGATGTTGAAGACCAAACAAACTGAACCAACAATGGTAGAGCGAAGAGTGTAGGTATGAGCCAGGGTGAGAACCAGGAGGGTCAAGAAAGCCACAAAGACGACCTCAGCTAGAACCACCAGGACCACTTTTACCCGCTCCTTTCTTCCATTACAGTAAACCAAGAAGAGGACTATGTACACGAGCTCGATGACGATACCAATGCCGTTGATCGTGATGACGAGCAGACTATTTGGGTGCACCATTGGCATCCCGTACAATGTCCACACTAGACAATTCATCAACGTTGCTAGATATGGCATTGGCGAGTACTGTTCCACCGATTTCTTCTTACATATTTTGATAAACGTTGGCCTGTAAATATAATTCAAATAAACATGTAAATAATGAGAGAAATAGCTCGGAATTCTCGACATTCTCTCTCAAGATAGTGACTCTTTAAGCTCACAATTATGGAATCACATCCCCTTTTTTGTTTTTTTAACCTAATGCTCGTTTGAGCTTCATGTGTTATAATACTACGTTAAAATATTATCGAGCTCTCTTTATCTTTCCAAAGGGTATTTCTCACTAACTTTTTCTCCTCAACCAAACACAATTATTTTTTAAGAATTGCATTAAAAAAAAAAAAAAATCTCCAAAATACAAAAGGAAGAAGAAAGAAACCCTATATTCAAAACACAAATCTTGTCCCTACTTATCAAATTTCTAGATCAAACTGGAAAACGAGAATTTATTTCTGGGTCAAACTCAAAATCGAGAATTTGCATTTGGATCAAACTCAAAAACTAGAATTTGCATCTGGGTCAAACCCAAAAACAAGAATTTGTATCTTGGTCAAACTCAAAAATGAAAATTTATATCTGGGTTCAACCCGAAAATGAGAGTTTATTTCTGGGTTGAATTCAAAATAGAGAATTTGCATCTGGGTCGAACTAAAAAACCAAAATTTGTATCTGGGTCGAACTCAAAATCGAGAATTTGTATCTGGGTCGAACTCAAAATCGAGAATTTGTATCTAGATCAAACTCAAAAGCGAAAATTTATATCTGGGTTGAACTCGAAAACAAGAATTCGACCTAGGTCGAATCCAAAAACAAGAATTTGTATCTGGGTCGAACCCAAAAACGAGAATTCAAGACAGGTAGCAAGCTAATACGATAGTAACGAAGCAAATACTTACAAAGGAGAGAGAAACAAGAAGAAAGAGATAACATTTCCTGCAAGAAAACACAAACAAAATGAAAAGAAATTAGAATGAAGAACAGAAAGAACACAGAAATGAGTAAGAAACCACAAGGGTTTATGAAGAAAAGAAGAAAAAGCAAACCCACCACAGATTCCAAGCACGGTGCGAACAGCATCAGGAGAAACCATGTTTGTTAAGAGAAAAAACAGAAAGCTAAAGAGAAAAGAAAGGGTTTGGATAATGTTTGCTAAGAGAAAACAAGGGAGGTTCTATATATACAAGAAGGGACTGATTTGAATTGTAGGAAGAACAGTTGGTCACGAGCAAGTCATGTTCTAGCCAATGGAATTTCTACCCAACAAATGGACAAAGGTCAAAGGGACCCAAGAAATAAGGAGAGGGAGAGATAATCGCCACTCTTTCATCTCCCTAATCCTAATTACCCATCTTAATCTCGGTTTAAACATGGAACAAATCGAGTGATTTCTTCTCGTTAGCTAAACCGAGTTTGAAATGAGAACCGTTCTCTGTCTCCGTCTTATAAACTTTCCACATATGTATAGTCTATACTACTGTATGTATCAGCCGTAACAAAAACAGAAACTTTATTCTATGGATAAAGGATATATATATATAGGATCAAGAGTGAGAGATTTCTTCTCGTTAGCTGAACGGAGTTACGAATGAGAATTATTCTTTGTCTCTGTCCTACTCCCAATTCCGACTTTGCTTAAATTATCGTTTCGTCTAACTTTATATATATAAACATTCTAATAAATCTAATAATATTTCAAAATAATAATAATAAAAGAAATATATTAAATATATTAAAATAATTCAGTATAATCTCGACAAAAATAAATGAAAATTTTCCGTAGACATCTTTATTTTTAAACTCTTTTTTAATCAAATTGACAACAAATTACACTTCGCAAAATGCTAAGTCTACGAACGTTTTTTTAGTGCTATAACAATATATTACTTAAATAGTACGTGAACGATATATGTATTACTTTAATATTAAAAAATTACCTTATATATTAAACTATATATAAATTTAGTATATCTCATTGTAAATGTTTGCTGAATCCACCACACCTAAATGGTGGTGAGAGTTCGCTTATAATCATTTACAGAATACAGAACAAATATAGTAAATTACAAATAATATAGAAATAGCAATAAAATGAAAGAATAATAAATGAATACAATATATTTACTTTTAATAAAATGACAAATATGGTAACCCGTAATGTAAGGCAAATATGTAGATATTTGGCTTGAACGGTCAACTATCTTTAACACTAATAGAACTCTAAATTTAAAAATACACATAAATATGAAAAAATGGAAATATAACAAATTTTAAATTATTTTAAAATTTTGTCGAGAGTTAAAAATAAATAAATAAATAAATGGCGTTTTTTTGCTTGGAGCAGATTTCGAGTAGCACCTACTAGCTGACTAACTCCTTTGGGTTGTGCAAAAAAAAATTGAGGTTGGATGCAACAGTGTTTCAGAATCGAAGTTTTCTCAACTTCAAGCTGTCACATAACTGCTTTTATGTTAATTGCTAATAGTAAACGAATCCTGCCAGCTCGAGTCATCTAACCATGTCGATACCCACTTTCTCTCTTGACTTTTCTTCGGGTAGACTAAGACACTTTCTCTTATTACAGGACACTATCTTGTGAAAAGTCTGATCCTACAAGAGGAAATAGCATTTCTCGGACAATGAGATCTCTCGAGCAATTAGCCCTAAAATATATTCGAAAGTCTAGATACCAAAATTAATTAAATGAGGTTAATTAAAGATAAGAATTAAAATATTTTTTTACTTTTTGGCATAACATTAATGTTTACTTTTTAATTTTAAATATTCTAAAAGTCATAAATTTACCAAATTTGAACCCTTAAAAATTCCAAATATATTGACACGTCATCAAAACGCAAATTCAAAGCGCCTTTTTTTTTCCTTGTGTTTTCTCAAGGAAAAAAAAAGACCAAAAAGAAAAGGACATAATGACTTTAATGCCCTTCCCTAATAAAAAAAAAAGAAAAAAAGAAAAAAAAAAACCAACCAAAACCATCATTATTATTATTACTTAAAATTTAAGTAATAATAATAACAATTCGGTTTATTCATGAAACTCAGAATGCCCAAAATCATAACCAAAACGTTTCTTTTTAATTATGAATTGGGTTTAACGGATTTTCCGGTCACCGGCCGCCGCCGTCCGATCACTTTTTGTGAGGCGGCGTCGTCTGAGAAACAGGGGTAGTTGGATCTCCGCCGCTGGTGGCCTTGTTTGACAGGGAGCCGCCGTTGACGACAATCTCGGAGAGGCCAATTTGGGCTTTTCTATCGGCAATTTGGCGCTGAGTGGACTTGTAAAAGGCGGCGTAGAGGACGAGCTGCAAAACGGCCGATAATGTTCCGAGGCCGTTGGGAACCTGAGACAACGCCATTAATACAAGTCAGTTTCTTTTCTTTTTTAAAAATTATTATTAAAACTTTTTAAAAGTTTTAAAAGAATAAAATGGTTAATATTTATTTTTAAAAATATAATTAAAATTTTAAAACATTGAAGAATATTTTAAAAAATTATAAACATTTAAGATTTTTTTTAAATGGAAGGGTATTTAATGAAACTTTTTGGGTATTTTTTAAATATTTTTAAAATAAAAATAAAAGGTAAAATTTATGAATATTTTTATTATTTAAGCGGGTTATTTAATTATTACCACAATGAAGGGGTCGAAATGGATGCTAGCATAAGATGTCCAAATAACGCCATTGGCAAATGAAGCTAAGGATAGAGTAAACGGCATATATTCCACGCTTTTTGTCTTAATCACCCGTTTCTGCATCACACGAGACAACCACGTATTTTAAAGTTTTAAAAATTAAGCTTATATATATATATATATATATTAAAGGAAAAAAGAAGAGGGAAATTATACTAACCATGACAGTCAATGGTGATGCATACATCATGATGTTAAAGACGAGACAAACGGAGCCAACAATGGTGGAGCGAAGAGTGTAGGTATGAGCGGTGGTGAGAACCAGGACGGTCAAGAGAGCCACAAAGATGATCTCAGCCAGCACCACTCCTAGCACTTGTAGCCGCTTCTTTTTTTCATTAGTGTAAATCAAGAAGATGATTATGTACACAAGCTCGATCACGATACCGATGCCGTTGATCGTGATGACGAGCATACTATTTGGATGTACCATTGGTAACCCGTACAATGTCCACACTAGACAATTCATCAACGTTGCTAGATATGGCACTGGCGAGAACTGTCCCACTGATTTCTTCTTCCATATTTGGATAAACGTCGGCCTGTAAATACAATTGAATCGTTAAAAAATCATATAAACACGACATTAGTGAGAAATAACTCATTTCAACACCGATCTTTGACATTCATATTAAATAAAAAATTTATTTTAAAAATAAGATCGAGCTCTCTTTTATCCTTTCAAACATGTAATTCTCGCTCACTTTTTCCTCAATTTCCTCATGTTTTTTCTAGGGAAAGTAGCATGCATAGGAAGGACAAACTTGAACAACCTTTTCCCTCAACAAAATACCATTCTTTTTTAATAATTGTATTAAAAAAGATTTCCAAAATACAAAAGGAAGAAGAAAGAAACCCTATATTCAAAACACACAAAATTTTGGCCAAAAATTTCTAGATCAAACCCACAAACGATAACAAAAATCTATTTCTGGGTCGAACTCAAAAACAAAAGTTTGTATCTGGGTTAAATCCGAAAACGAGAATTTGTATCTGGGTCTAACTAAAAAACGAGAATTTGTATCTGGGTCAAACCCAAAAACGAGACTTTGTTTCTCGGTCAAACTCAAAAACGAAAATTTGATCTGGGTCGAACCCAAAACAAGAAGTTGTATTTGGGTTGAGCCAAAAAACGAAGATTTGTATCTGGGTCAAACTCAAAAACAAAGATTTGATCTGGGTTGAACTAAAAAAAGAAGATTTGTATCTGGGTCGAACTCAAAAACAAAGATTTGTATCTGGGTCGAACTCAAAAACGAGAATTAGTATCTGGGTCGAACCCAAAAACAAGAACTTGTATCTAGGTTGAACCAAAAAACGAAGATTTGTATCTGGGTCAAACCCAAAACCAAAAATTCGATCTAAACCGAACTCAAAAACGAGAATTCGAGATAGGTAGGTAGCTAGTAATGAAGCAAATACTTACACAGGAGAGAGAAACAAGAAGAAAGAGATGACATTTCCTGCAAGAAAACACAAACAAAATGAAAAGAAATTAGAATGAAGAACAGAAAGAACACACAAATGAGTAAGAAACCACAAGGGTTCACGAAGAAAACAAGAAAAAGAAGACCCACCACAGACTCCAAGCGCCGTACGAACAGCATCAGGAGAAACCATGGCGAAAGAACAAAAGAAACAACAAAAGAAACAAAGAACAGAAAGCCAAAGAGACAAGAAGAGGGCTTTGGATAATGTTTGCAAGTGAGAGCGTGTGAGAGACTGCAAACAATGGAGTCTCTATATATAGAAGAAGGGACTCAAAGTGAGTTGTATGAAGAAGGGTTGGTCACGTGCAACTCATGTACTGCTCACTCCATTTTCTACCCAACAAATGGAAATAGACCATAAGGGACCCAATGAATAAGAAAAGACTAAGATAAGCTTCACTCTTTTCAGTTTCTACCCTATTTTCATCTCCCTTATCCAAATTATAATCCGGGTTCCGAACCAGAATTATTCTCTCTTCCCGTCCTACTCCCAATTCCAACCTCGCTCAAATTCCCATCTCGTCTAACTATACGTTCATCAATGAGAAATCCCTTCTCGTTAGCTAAACCGAGTCAGGAACGAGACTCATTCTCTATCTCTAACCTACTCCCAACTCCGATCTCGCTCAAATTCCCGTCTTTTTTATTACTGAATTTATTAGGGTATTTGATGTTTTTTAATATACATATATTAAATATAGTAAAAATGAAGAAAAATTCTATATGGAGTATTTAGTTACTAAAAAGTCTCAAATTCAGGATTTTGAGAGAAACCAAATCAGAAAATTTTCACTATAATCCGTGCAAAAATAAATAAAATTTTCATGAGGATAAACATTAAATCAGAAAACGAGGAAGGAGATAAGAAACGGTTTCTGGAGAAGTTCTCGCTCCGTCTCGTAGACATCTCTATTCTTAAACGTTTATTATTCAGGTCGATATCAAATTTCTCATTAAAAAATTAACCGATATAAGTACGTTTAATAGAACTCTAAATTAAAAAATAATAATAATAATATCGGTCAAACACATAAAATTGAAAATTTAAGGATGTATTATCATATTAGGTAAGAAATCCAATATAACTAAATTTAAATTATTTTAAAATATTGTAGAGAGAGAGAGAGGAGAGGAGAGAGAGAGTTGAAAAAGAGAAACAAATGGCGTTTCTGCATGCAGAAGATTCCCAGTCAATTTAAGTCCAGCTTATCCGAAACCAGGTTCGAACATGGAAACTTGTTTATTTGTGGTCAAAGCCGTTTTATTATCTAATAATTATTTTTTTTTATTTTTTATTATTATTATCTAGTAATTATTTATTTTTATGTTTTTTTTTTTTTTTTTTTTTTATTGTTTTGGGGGCAAAATTTAGACTTTATAGGTTCATGGGACGTAGCTAATCATTTCATAGATAATGTAAGGGTTAATGTGTCGGTTCTTCAGATCATAGAGATATATTTAATTGACATTCAAATTCATTGATTAGAGAATTATTTAGTGGATGTTGAGTTAGCTCGAAAGTCAATTCTCATACGAGCGTAAATAAAGCGAGCACGGCTAGTAGATGATCCACCACCCGTAGCACCTGCTAGTTGACTAATGGTGACTTAGAGTTGAAATTTTCTCAACTTCGAGCTGTCGCGTAACCGCTTTGAAGAATCATCTAGCCATGTCGGTACTCACTTTCTCTCTTGGCTTTTCGTTTGGGTAGAGTAAGGCACTTTCTCTTAGTACGGGATGTTATCTTGCGAAAAGTCTGATTCCGCTAGAGGACAGAGCATTTCTTGGATAATGAGGTCTCTTGTTTTCTCCGAACAGTAGGTAAACAAAACTCCCTTTCAATCAAGGATTTTATGCTTTTTCGGTGCTACGTAGCGTATGATTTGTGTCACAATCGCCTTTTTGTGGCACGGATTTAGCGATTGCGCGACACTCACTCTCAGCACTGAGTGAGTTTAGGGTTTAGGGTTTATGACAACATGCAAGCCTATCACGATCGACTGTGGATCATCTACTAGTCATGCTCGCTTCAGTTGTTTCTATTGATGGAGTAGCTAATTAATCACTTGAAGAGATGTTGGTTGATCTGCTACCTATGTCTTTGCTTCCCTTTATGCTAATACCTAATGTTTTTCTCTTGGCTTTGTAGGATCGTATCACTCTCTCAATGACGGGTCTATCGTTGCTGAAACTACTCGTTCTTGCCGAACTATAGGAGCTACAGAATCTTGCTCGGTCATTAATGGATCACATGCAGCACTAGCCTCCGCTAGCTTCATCTTGATTTTCAAGTAGGGTTTGCAAGAGAGCTGATATTGGTATTCGAGCTAAAACCCCGGTAAGAACTCTCGATAAAAATCACTCGAACAACTAGTAAAATAATAAAATAATAAAAATGTGCAAATCTCATAATTTTTTTTAATTATTAAATAAAAAATAATTAAAAAATTTAGACGGTAGATCATAAATAGCGAGTGAAGTGGTCATGGAGTTGGCGCTTTATAATTCCTGAAAGCCATTAAACGGTGCGTTCTGATATTTAGTATTATATTATTATTTATTATGGAAAAATACATTTTTAGTTGAAAGATTACTCAATTTCAAAAATATTATATTCTTACCTTAATTTTATTTCTATTTAATTTTTAAATTTCAAAATATTACCGAGTTTTAAATTTAATTTCTATACGATCCTCGTATTTCAAAATATTTTGCATTTTTCGTAAACTAATTTAATTGTGACTATTTTCATCGTCATTAATTTCAAAAATTACGTACAAAAAATAATTATCGATATTAAATATTCGAGGGTAAAAATGTAAAATTCTAAAATTTAGAGACTAAATATAAATTAAATTCAAATTTTAGAAATAAAAATTGACATAAATGACCTAAAGTCATAGATAAAAATGTAACATATGATAAGTCGCGATATTAATTAAAAATATTACGACTAAATTTGTTCATTAATTGACACGTTTTGATGTTTTTTTTTTTTTTTAATGCATTGAACCAATTTCCTTTTACGTGTAATTTAATTACTTTTAGTAAATATAGTATTAACCCATTAAATAAATTATTAAAAATATTTTTTTTTATTATTATTTGTGAAAATAATTTAATTTTATGTAGACACGTGGCGACGTACATTATAAAAAAACAATATTTATTTTGTATAAATAAAAAAAATTAATTTGTAAAATATAAAAAAAATAAATTGAGAAATGACACATACTTTAATAACTCTATTGTAATATTTAGCAATAATAATGACATTTATATGCATAAACCACTTTAATTAAAGGTTGAATTATTAAAGATTTATGAAGTCAGCATTATTTCACTCATTAAAATAAGACAACTTCGATTGAATTTAAATAAATAAAAATTTTATAATTTGACTTGTTTATAGAGTTGACTTTATTTTTATAATTATTTATTTTTCAACCATTTTTTAAAATAATTTTTAACTTTTTTAAAGGTAATTTTTAAACTTATATTCAAATTGAATTTTAAATCTTAATTAATGTCTAAAAATAAATAACTTTATATTTTAGGTTGTATTTTTATTAAAAAAAATTAAATGAATTAATTCAACCAGAAAAAGTTTAGGATTGATTGTTTAATAACAATCATTTATATTTAAAAAAAAATCACAGTTCAAATAATCAAGAATTAAATTTAATAATTATTTCAATATGATCCAGTTTATCCACTAACCAGCAGTTTGCTGATGGCATAATAATGATAATAATATTATTATTATTATTTTTTTTTTTACATTTTCATTTTATGTAATTTTTTTTTTTTAAGATTTGGATTAAAAAATTAAATTACAAATTAGGAAAGAAGAAAAAAAAGGCTAAAATTACTTTTTGTTTTTGCTTAATTTTTTAAAATATTGATAGAAAGTGGATAATGGTAAAAAAAAAATTATAAATTAAAATTTTAAAAAGAAAGTCAAATATTATCCAACTAAGATAATGATAATTGTTATTATAAATTTAATTAAAACAATATTTGTTTTTATTTGAAAGATAAATATATATTGTTTTTTTTTTTTATAAAAAAAAAAAGGAAAAAGAAAGCGTTGACTGTTGTGTCGGTGGAGGGAATCTTGAAGTTAATATGGGCNAAAAAAAAAAAGGAAAAAGAAAGCGTTGACTGTTGTGTCGGTGGAGGGAATCTTGAAGTTAATATGGGCAGTCTTATCGTTGACTTACAACTCACATGCATGAAAGTTCACAATTGTTCAACCAAAGGGTTTGACAATATTTTCCCAAATTAAGAAAATTGTCTTAATCCAATTTCAATTTTTATTAAGACAAACTTCAAATTTAATGAATTTAAATATATTTTTAATTTTAAAAAACACGTCTTATTAGTCGTCATCGAGCCTTTTTTT